>NC_090445.1:468468491-468768908 GCF_031143425.1 Pleurodeles waltl
GCCCGACGAAGGCAAAACCTCGGCACTCATCCTCCTGGACCTCTCCGCAGCCTTCGACATGGTATGCCATCACACCCTCCGTATACGACTCCACAATGCCGGAATCCGCGACAAGGCGCTCAACTGGATCTCGTCCTTCCTCTCCAGCAGAACCCAGAGAATCAGCCTTCCACTGTTCCTGTCAGAGGCCTCCAAGATCACTGTGGCGTCCCCCAGGGATCATCCCTCAGTCCAACGCTCTTCAACGTTTACATGCCCCCTCTTGCCAACATCGCACGGTCTCACCACATCAACGAAGTGTCCTAAGCAGACGACACCCAGCTGATCCTCTCCCTCACAAAAGACCCTACCACTGCAAAAAACAACCTCCACAATGGACTCCACGCCATCTCCAGCTGGATAGAATTGAGCCGCCTCAAGCTAAACACCGACAAAACTGAGATCCTCATCTTCGGCTCCAACCCCTCAGCATGGAACGACTCTTGGTGGCCCAGCTCCCTAGGTACCGCCCCCTTGCCCACCACCCACGCACGCAACCTGGGCTTCATCCTGGACTCCACTCTCAGCATGACTCAGCAGGTCAACGTAATCACCTCCTCCTGCTACAACACTCTCCGCTTGCTCCGCTAAATCTTCAAGTGGATTCCCGTCGAGACCAGGAAATCTGTCACACACGCCCTGGTCAGCAGCAGATTGGACTACGACAACGCTCTACACGCAGGGACAACGGCCAAGCTGCAAACAAAACTGCAACGAATACAGAACGCATCCGCCCACCTCATCCTTGATGTCCCACGCCACAACCACATCTCCCCCCACCTCAGAGACCTGCACTGGCTACCCATTTCGAAGAGGATCACCTTCAAGCTCCTGACCCATGCACACAAAGCTCTCCACAACACAGGTCCAGCTTACCTCAACGACAGACTAACCTTCCACGCCCCCACCCGCCACCTCCGCTCCGCCAGCCTCGCACTCGCAACCGTCCTCCGCATCCACCGCACCACTGCCGGAGGAAGATCCTTTTCTCACCTCGCCGCCAAGACCTGGAACTCCCTACCGCTCCACCTACGCCAGACCCAGGACCTCCTGAAATTCAGGAAACGCCTCAAGACGTGGCTCTTCGACCAGTAGCGTCCCCCTGCCCAGCGCCTTGAGACCCTAATGGGTGAGTAGTGCACTTTAGAAATGTTCTGATTGATTAATTGATTAAGTAGCAAGAAGCGTGTGTGTCGGTCATAGGAAAGGGCCGACATGGCATTTTGCACCAATATACTAAGAAGACTGGGAGACTCAGCCAAGTCTTTAGATCAACAGAAAAAGAGACATTAGGGGTTTGTTTACTGAAAGAGGAGTAGGAACAAGGTCACAGCGCAAGAAAGAGCTAGGTCTTGAGGAAAACTGACATCTTAAACCTGAAGTAAGATATGCCAGCTCTGAGCATTGAAGCATGCTGTGGGTCTAGACCTGTTAACCCCTGCTAACAGCCATCCACATCCTTAGGAGGGGGAACAGACTGCTAAGCCTGAGACTGTTGCCCCACATAACACGGCTTACACCACATCAGTGTACAGTCAAGCAAGACATACAGGCCCATATTTATACTTTTTGATGAAAACCAGCGCCGGCGCTGGTTTGCGTCAAACATTTTACCGCCGGCTAACGCAATTCCCACGTGCAATGCGGACGCCTTATTTAAGGAATGACGCTAGCCGATGCTGCGGACTGGTCAGAGTAAAAACAAATGACTCAAACCAGGCAGCGCCGGCGTAGGGGAAAACGGGGGTTGTGCGTCAAAAAATGGTGCAAGTCAGGTTTGAGCCAACTATCGTGCCTCAAACCAGACTTGCGCCATTTTTTGATGCACAACCCCCATTAAAATGACTCCTGTCTTAGAAAAGACAGGAGTCATGCCCCCTTGCCCAATGGCCATGCCCAGGGGACCTCTGTCCCCTGGGCATGGCCATTGGGCACAGTGGCATGTAGGGGGGCCCAAATTAGGCCCCCCATGTCACTTTAAAAAAAATTAAAAAATATTTACCTCAACTTACCTGTACTTACCTGGGATGGGTCCCCCCCATCCATGGGTGTCCTCCTAGGGTGGGCGAGGGTGGAAGGGGGTTTCCCTGGGGGCAGGGAAGGGCACCTGTGGACTCCTTCCATGGAAGTGAGCCCACAGGTCCCTTAACGCCTGCCCTCACCCAGGCGTTAAAAAACAGCACACATCAGGCTGTGTGACGTTTTTTAAGGCCTGCCCCTTCCTGTGCGTCAAATGACGCAGGAGTATAAATTAAGGCGCACAGGCCGTAAAGTCATTTTTTGGGCGGGGACGCGTACCTTGCATGTCATCAACGCACTGCAGTTTCCCGCTTCCAAAAAATGACACACACGCCGAGGAATTTTGACGTCCGGGGGCTCCGACATGAAAGTTTAAATATGGTGCATGGTTTGCGCTGAATGTGCGTCAACATTTTTGATGCACATTCGGCGCAAACAGAGTATAAATATGCCCCACAATACCCAGCCCCAGACCAGGACTGTTTTGGCTGAGCATTTACTCTAAAAACACTCCTGCAGTGGCCCACAGGACATACTCACAGTAGTAAGCCATATGTCAGCCAGGAACCAGACAAATTCTTGGGGTCTGCCAAATAAATACTTTACAACCAGTGCAGCAAAATCAAGAAAACAAACCTGAAAAGTTCTGTCTGCAACATGTCCTCTACACTCATGAAAGAGGATTTAAGAAGTGTCCTTGAAGAATTTCAGGCAAGCCTAAAGAAATTGCTGACAAAAGGTCTGGCCTCCCTTAGGGAAGCAATGAATAACAGGTTAAGTGAAACGAAAAATGACTTGCAAACTTTAAACCTCAGAGTTGGGTCACTGGAGAGACAAATAACATCCAGAGAAGAACAGACCAACTGATATACGCATTCATCTCCACTCTACTAGCATGTACATTGTACTTCCGGGAGGACCTTAAAGTCAGATCTAGCAGCATTTGTGTATGCATCAAAGATGGAACATAGGATAAAGAGATCTACACATGCCTTGCCAATTTTCTGGGATATACTATAATCTAACCCTGCAATGCATGTAAACATCATAAAAGCACATAGAAGGTGGAGAAAATCCAACAAACCAAGGGCAAAGCTGAGAAACATTGTTGCTGAAATGGTGGCCCACAAACAAAAGGAAGCCATCCCTGCTGCAGGAAGGAAAAGGATGTCTTCCAAGACAGTAAAGTACTACTATGTTCGAATCTCTCCCTACTGACTCTTCAGCAGAGAAGAGAATTTCAACTTTCCTCTAAAGAGCTATCTAACAAACAAATCAGACAGCAGTGGACCGAGTTCGACAGGCATGAAATTACTATGGTGTGGCAAAGAATAGACAATAGAAGAGTTAGATGAAGGAAGCCAACTACTACAGCAAAATGAATCTCTCGAAGGCTAATGCTAATGGAAAAGCGGTGAGGCTGACAAAAAAATGACAACACATCTATAAAAACACAACAGGGAGCCACAACTAAACCCCAAGATTGTTGAGAGAATGAGCATGTACCACAGGCCACAACAAACGACCTCAAAAGATCCCTAAGCAACTTGAACAATTACCTACTGCACCAAGACAATACAAGAACTTAACATGTCTACAACTGCTGAAACAGTCAGGGGACTAGAAGAGCTGATATGCGAACTACATAGAATGGTTCAATTTATAATCCAAAGCAACAAGCAGTACAGTAGAAGGGGAGCTACCGGGCAAACAAGATGGCAAAAAATAACACACAAACACATTAGACCTGATTAACCTAATGGCCCACACAGGTGAAAAAAAACACATGGCACCAGAGATGAGAGAAATACTTGAATAAACTCACTGGGACGTGCACATAGAAAGTTCAGCTTAGGCCAATTTGGCCAAAAGACTTAGGGGGTCATTCCAACCCTGGGGGATGACCACGGAAGCACCGCCAACAGGCTGGCGGTGTTTCCCTGCCCATTCTGACCGTGGCGGTAAAGCCGCGGTCAGAAAAGGGGATCCGGCGGTTTCCCGCCGGATTTCCCCTGTCTGGGCTGAATCTCCATGGCGGCGCTGCAAGCAGCGCCGCCATGGAGATTCCGACCCCCTTCCCGCCACCCTGTTTCTGGTGGTTTTTACCGCCAGGAACAGGATGGCGGGAACGGGTGTCGTGGGGCCCCTGGGGGCCCCTGCACTGCCCATGCCACTGGCATGGGCAGTGCAGGGGCCCCCTAACAGGGCCCCAGCATGATTTTCACTGTCTGCTTAGCAGACAGAGAAAATCGCGGCGGGTGCAACTGCACCCGTCGCACCCCTGCAACACCGCCGGCTCCATTCGGAGCCGGCTTCTGGGTTGCAGGGCCTTTCCTGCTGGGCCGGCGGGCGGTCCCTTGGCGGGCGCCCGCCGGCCCAGCGGGAAAGCCAGAATGGCCTCCGCGGTCTTTTGACCGCGGAGCGGCCAATTGCCGGTTTCCGCTTGGCGGGCAGCGCCCGCCGCCCGCCAATCTCGGAATGACCCCCTTAGTTACAATTTACTACACATTAAAGGGAATAAGGAAGGGATACCTCTCAGCTTAACACAGTGAACAAAACTGTCTCAACAGGACGAATACATAATTCAATAAACACAATTTGAGCTCAACTCCTTGAACGTAAGGGTTTAACCCAAAAAAAACCACAAAATATGGTGCCATCTGACACTTCTGGACCCAGATAGCATATAAACGCAGGAATCGCACCTACTAGTCTGAAACTAGTTTTGCATCAAAAGAGTGCAAAAATGCAAACAAACAAATAAAAAGAAATCAAGATGGAAAGCTGCTCTATGCAGTGGCTCCAAACCTTGCCACAGTGTGATATTGGCTCCTCATCAGGTAATTGTATTAAGGGAGCCAATAGAGTGTGCACTGGCAGGTCTGACATTATCCAAAATAATACTGGGCTTCACCCAACACAAAAAAGGTGGGGGATGCAACCCTTCTCAAACACGATATTAAAGAGAAGGTTACTCAACTAGTTCATGACCAGGGTTATAACTTGTCATGAAAATTATCACACTAATAAACCTGTACACCCACAATACAATTTTATGTCAGGACCGAAGGCTTCAGATTATGCTTCGCTCTCTTTACTGCAAGTTAACAGAAGCCAATTAAAACACTAATAACAAAACACTACTTTTCCCATGAACCCCTAGTAATCCATAATGTCCACCAATCACAGGTCTGACCCCTGTATATCTGTCTCTGACAACACAGTCCTTCCTCTTTCTTTGCTGCTTACAGCCAACAGATAAGTGAACATTCCACATTCTTTCTTTTAATGTTTACAACGTTATTTATTTCAAATATTGATTGTAGTATATATACAGTAACAGTTGGGGCGGGGCTCTGAAACACGTCGCAGTGCTTTTTTAAACTTTCCAAGTTGTGCGACCGATCGCTTCAGGTGTGATTGCTTTGTGCGTTAGGTTCCAGCCCACTTATTTCCAGGGGCTACCTGAAGCGTTGAGGAGCTTCCAGCTCAACTGAGTTGCTCTGAACCATATCAACCAGAAAAGTACAAACACATTTGCTCCTGTGGACCTGCCAAAAGTGATGCAGCGGACCTAAAGAGGGTCAGAGATAACACCAGACCCCAAAACACACAGCAAGACATGGCCTCCACCAGCGAAATACCACAGATCTGTAGACAGTGAGCTTCTTCCTGCTGGGGCTTCCTCCCCCTCGTTTGTGAACTCCTTCATTCATCCTCAGTAAAATCATGGCGTCCTACGCCGAGGAGGATGAGTATTATTAGGATCTTCCTGAGGCAACTGATGAACATCATATGGAGGAGATACATTAGTAGAGGCCCTGGGATATCATGTCTAGGACTCAGTAAATCAGGCTCTTGTTAAGGCATTTAAACCCTTTACTCAGTCACTGGTAAGGTTTGGCCAACGTGAATTGAGAGGGCTCTCTCTTCTTGAATCTGGCTCCAAACATGACCAGCCTTCCGATGTGGGCTTTGCCTGACAAGCCTCAAGGGGACCAGCTTCATCTGCAGAAATCCTGACGCAAATAGCTGCATCCATGATAAAAGACCATGAATATGGTTCTTTTCCAGCACTGGAGGACCCTGAGACCGGTATGGACTCCTCCATTCTGACAGAAGGGCTTCCTTCTTGTGTCTCACACTTCTCAGGTTCTGACCAACAACAGGACGAACCTAAGCCGTCTGGCAAACTTAAACATAAATCTAATAACATACAGGAGAGAGATCAAGTTCCAGCACCTTGTCTTTTGATCCGGAAACCATAATCCATCCTTGTTCTAAAGAGTTTCACTGCATTTTCCACCGCATTAGCATAAAAGATAGTGAGCTTCTTCCTGCTGGGGCTTCCTCCCCCTCGTTTGTGAACTCCTTCATTCATCCTCAGTAAAATCATGGCGTACTACGCTGAGGAGGATGAGTATTATTAGGATCTTCCTGAGGCAACTGATGAACATCATATGGAGGAGATACATTAGTAGAGGCCCTGGGATATCATGTCTAGGACTCAGTAAATCAGACTCTTGTTAAGGCATTTAAACCCTTTACTCAGTCACTGGTAAGGTTTGGCCAACGTGAATTGAGAGGGCCCTCTCTTCTTGAATCTGGCTCCAAACATGACCAGCCTTCCGATGTGGGCTTTGCCTGACGAGCCTCAAAGGGACCAGCTTCATCTGCAGAAATCCTGACGCAAATAGCTGCATCCATGATAAAAGACCATGAATATGGTTCTTTTCCAGCACTGGAGGACCCTGAGACTGGTATGGACTCCTCCATTCTGACAGAAGGGCTTCCTTTTTCTGTCTCACACTTCTCAGGTTCTGACTAACAACAGGACGAACCTAAGCCGTCTGGCAAACTTAAACATAAATCTAATAACATACAGGAGAGCGATCAAGTTCCAGCACCTTGTCTTTTGATCCGGAAACCATAATCCATCCTTGTTCTAAAGAGTTTCACTGCATTTTCCACCGCATTAGCATAAAAGAGCAGCGCAAACGCAGCAAACAGTGCTAAGGAGCCCCAAAATGGATCCCAGAAGCCAGGAGAGACCCCAGGGAGACCCCAATCTACCAGGAACCGCCCAGGAGGACACAGACAAGACCCAGGGGAGAGACAAGAAGAAAAGGAAGTGTTGTTTTAGTGCAGAGGAGCATGAAATACTGGTCAGAGAGGTGACGGAGCACCAGCATCAACTTTTCATCACCTCAAAATTGCCAATTGGGAGGAGAGAGGCAATTTGGCAAGAAATTGTCGACAAGATAAACAGTGTGGCAGAGGTCAGGAGAACTGTCACGGAATGCAAGAAACGCTGGCATGACTGCAAGCGCAGGACAAAGGAAAAAATGGCAAGGAACAGGAAGGCAGCACTGCAGACTGGAGGTGGAAGTCTAGCACCGCAGGAGGCTCTGGACAAGGTGGCGGAGATGGTGGCAGCCATCATCCCAGAGGAGATCGTCACAGGAATCGCAGGACAGCGCAGACTACCAGGAAACAACACATATGCAGGGTAAGTTGCACGGGGGACCAAAATGCCTAAATGTTAATTGCAAGCAGGGGGAGGTACATGCCTACTACACAATGCATGTCGCTCATGGAAATCAGGCAGTGGAAAGGGGAACAGCACGGGTGCATGGCTGTGCAGGGGCATCCAGGGGCGCAGCACAACACAACACTAACAACCTTTGTATGGGGGTACTCCGCCATGCCAAAGCTGCTGGAAATGCTGTAGTGGACCAGGAGGGTAGGGTAGAACATAAAACTGGGCTACTGTCAGAGGACAGCTGGTATTTTCAGAACATGACCTAGGGGACAATGCCCAGTCTCAGGCCATTTCCTCAAGCGGCATTTACCATTGACAACAGTTGCCACTACCACTTGTGCTGTGTGTGCTGGTCAATTAGGAAAAGGCAGTTAGGTGCCCATGGAACAAACACACCCAAAATAGAGGGTTCAGGATGATGACGTGATCAATCCCCTTCAATTCCTAAAAAAGTGTAAATCCTGTCAAATGCTCATGTCTCTAGGCACAATAAACATCATGTATTGTTACTTACATTATGAAGTACACAGCAGTAATGTCATACCCATGCTGCCCATTCCAGTGCCTGTGTTACAATAGCTGCAATACCACCATGCAACATCTCAACTGTCATACTGCTAAGACAACAGCATTGCGGGGGAGGACATATGTGTCTCGCTAGTGAAACACACCCGCACAGTCATAAGAGGAAATGGAACACTTCCAGGCCCATCAGTGCAATCCAATGTAGCACACATTGGCAAAATATGGCAAACATCAACATGACACACTACCAATGCTGACACCTGTATCGTGTCATGCCAATGCAATACATGGTATGTGCTAGCTCTCAGCAACATATAGGTGTATGTGAAATATCATAGACTGGGTCAGTCCCTTATTGTTATGTGTGGTGCAAGTGGCATCAGACCACCAACAGGCATTGCAAGACCTCACCATGCTAATGGTAGCAGAGGGAGGGTTGAGTAGGACAAGAAGATGGCAAGACACAATTTGGACAGAACCTACACCTAGAGGGTGTGACGCAGACAATTCCCCAAACTACCCTCACTACATTTGACATGCAGGTGGAGCATAGGCCTGTGAGAATGCTAATATTAATGTCAGGAACAATGAACAGGAACCAAGATTACAATTTTCCACTAATAGGAAGTCAGTGACGTCACATTACAACTGCCACAACACAGACACACTAATTGTACAATATCTCATTGCAGAGGACGATGGCTCTCCTGTGGATATGCCAGTCCTGGACTACCCTGATGACATGGATGACGAGCTGATAGCCATTAGCCAGGAAACCCTCCAAAATGTCCTGGGAACCCTCCAGACCCAACCTTCTGTTCCAAGGAGGTGCACAGATGTAGCAGCCATCGCAGAGGACCCACCCACCACCCCAATAGTACGACCTGCCTGCTCAAACAAAGCGGAGGACTCTGATGACACTGGGACCACTTTTGAGAGGACAGCTGTGGGAGTCCAGCGGGAGCTGGCCAAGGAGGTGCGGGTGGGGATGCAAAATATGGCAGCCAGCCTTGAGTGGATGCGCATGTGCATGATGACATCCGCATAACAGTCAACAGCCATGCAAGTCCAACAATCCCTACTGCAAGGACTACAACAGTGTGTAAGGGACTTCACCATTGGAGTTAGGGAGTTGCCACAACACCTGGCATCCCAAACATTTTAGTGCATGCATGACTGCAATCATGAACCCCTCAGGGCCAACTTGGCTGCCTACCACAGCGATGTTGCTGCTATACTCAATAACCAGCAGCTCCTCCTTGCTGCAGTTATGCCCTTAATAGTTCCACAGATGGCAGCTACTAGGAATTCAGAGTCCACTTCTCCAAACACTGAAGTGTGTGTTGCCACCTCAAACCCACCACCACCAAGGGCAGAGGAGACTACACACACATCAGAAGATGAAGATGTGGAACAGATAACCTTCACCCGTAGGAGTACCCGGTAGCACCAGTCCATGCCACATGGGCAGTGATTTTCCTATGTCCTGTGCTTGATAACATGCCAGTCGGTAACATACACTGTTCTCAACACACTGTTTACCTTACCACTATGGACTGCAAATGTCTCTCACTACCTATTTGGCAATTCATGTTCCTCTGCACTGAATGACACTCCATCACAGCATGTCCGATGACATGTCCCTCACCAATGCACTTGTGTTGCGTCACAATAGAGTGCATCACACTAATGGACTTACAATCCTGGACTATGTAAATATTTCACTACAGCACTTTAAAATAAACAGCACCTACACAACCACTTTGTCTCTGTGTAATGTGACACATCAACTGTGCAGGAGTTTTGTGATGCATGTAACATGTCAGTGGTCACAGAATGTCAATCTAATAGTGTAGAAGGAATGTGGGCTGTTATCTATGCACAAGGGTCTGGATTTTATCATTATCTGTGCTGCTTGTGGCTTATTTCTGAAGTTAAAGCATCACAGACAGTACAATGCTGTGTAGAAAATGTATATGCCAGGCCCAAAGTATGTACAAGATGAAACTCAATGCTGCCCACATCCCCTAGAAGACAATCATTGTGTATGTGACATTTGACTCTAAACTTAAATCCCACACCATACAGCAAGAATGGACGTGTACGAGTGTTTGGACAATAACGTCACTTGGGAGTACAATGTAAAAAATCATGGGTGTGAGTTATGTATATTGAACTTCATAAGATTATGACATCACTCAGTTTATCAGGGTTCACATGAACATCAGGCTGCAGGCAGACGTCCCACAGTGCCCAATATTCCAACACAGGACTCAAACGATGACACCTTTAAAATCACACCTACCTTTACAGTACATGGGAACCATAGTCACCTTGAGTGGTGGGTTCAATGGATGGTAGATGCACAGACATGTAGCTTTGTTGAAGCTGCCAATGTGACAGCTCATTTGGAAGTGGGAATAACCATGTCAAGAATGTGATGTGGATGCAAGGATGGAACACACAGGCAAACACCAATTTGATATTGTACACTCATGCAAATGCCCTGATCCCCAAGCATATGACACATACAGTAAAGAGGTACATAAAACATTATTAGATATGTATGAAAGGAAACTTAAACTATGTCAAACACCTATACTAACCTAACCTATTCTAACTGTACATTACCCACAACTGGCCCTAACTACTGTAAGCTAAACTTACTTACCACATGTAACTAAACACTCTAATCATCAACCTCCTACACCTCTTATATGACAGGACACGTGTAGGACAACATATACTAACCTAAACACATACTAACTAATCCTAAACAAATATATATTTTTTGTATTTTCTTTTTTTTTTAATACACATAAACCCCAACATCAACCCCCAATCCACTTATCCTAACTAAACTAATAGCCTACTCTAAGCTATCACTAAACCCCCTAAACCCACTAAAAAAGAGTATGAAGAAAGAGGAGGGAGGGGACGGAATCAGGGGTGAGGAATAATGTACTCAAAGGTTTGCCCTCCTCTGAATTTTTTTGATCGACCTCAGTCTCCTGCTGTTGCGGGCCACCTCTTGCTGGAGACTGTCCATGCGCCTCATCATCCGTTGCATATCCCGTTGGAGGTGGCGCAATGCTGCCATGTCCATAACACTTGTTGTGGTGGTGTGTGTTGCACTCAATGTGGCAGGTGCTGGTGCCGTGGTTGGAGGTGGTGGTACAGATGGTGCTGCAGTTGGGCCTTATGCTGCTGAGGTTGAGGGTCCAGCTGGAGTGGCTGTTATACCAGTGTCTGCTGTGGCTGCAGTTGGTGTGGTGGCGGCTGTTGTGGCCAATGCTGGCCCCCCCTTGGCTAAAAGCCCTCCACGCACTTGTGGCTCCTTCGTGATGATACTGCCTTCCCATCATGCGGTACCCAGACTCCACATCGAGGATGTGCCTGTACCGCACTGCCTGCCTCTGAAACTCACAAATTTCCTGGGCATTCATGTGGGCAGCTGTAAAAAAGAGACAGGTAAACATTAGTGTCATCATTGTGTGATACATGTACAGATGATAATCTAACACTTCCTCACCAATAGCACAGGCAGTCCAAATCACAGAGCAGATGATAGAATGTCCCTGAGGAATGACATGCCAACGCAGCCCACCCATCAACTATCTAACAGCACAGCAATACACAACAAGGTGTGTACCTAATTAACTGATCTGTGCATATATGTAGTGATATTGGTCACATAACAAATGCTGCAAATACTCAACATGTGCTAGGCCAACTAATCCCTATCTTCTGGATTAACTTCAAGGCACACAAGACCTGTGTTTGTATATGGAACTGGCAGGATGGTATGCAGTTGGTAATCATAAGGGGTCATTGTAGTTTGGCACACATGAATGCTTGAATTACATGTCCGTCATCTACACTGTGACCATCACACATAGGTACATACATTTTCTCTAACCCTGTGCCTCGGGGGGGCATGCAATCCATATTTTCAACCATCAAGGACAACCACGGAGCTTTGTCCAGCTCTACATGGATTTAGTCAGTGTGAAACAGCTAAGGAGGCCTGCCAACTAGGAGTGAGCCAACCACTGGACAATCACATCTACATTCTTGTTTCCATTTGTGGACAACCATCAACATCAGATCTCACCGACACATTTCCTAAATGAACCACATTGATGCAAGCACACATCTGGCCTTGACCTGCATGCATGCCTATAACATATCACTTAAGTGCCACGTGAATGGAGTACAACATGTGGGGCTAGATGCTGGGGGACAGTCACCCATACAGTCCTACATTTTTCATTACATTACAGGGATGCGCTAGTTTGGGTGTAAAACTGATGCATCTCTGTATTGTGTGAATTAGGGTATGACTTACTGACAAAATTATGACACTGCCCACCTCCAAATCAACTGTGGGCATACATGTGGCTACAAATCACCTTTTTCACCTTCCCATGCCTATTGCGCAGCACTAGACTCCCAATATATGACTCTCTGCCAGTGAATGTCTAACTCTTCCATGGAACACTATGTCAACCTCCTGTCAAGTCACATATCAGATCACGTGCCAGCTCATCATATCTTGCAATGAGTCCAACCCACAGGAGTCAATCACACAACAGCTGAAAACACAACACAGGAAAAATATTTTCACACTTACTGAATACGGCTGGATCCTCAAATCGAGCCACTTCACCTATGGTGCAGGGCTGCAGGAATTATGTGGCAGGAAAAGACCAAATTATGAGGTAGCATTGACCAATTTATGTGTCAAGAAAAGTCCAGTTAGGAATTTACAACACCAATCAATCAATCAATCAAGAAATTTGTATAGCGCGCTACTCACCCGGAGGGTCTCAAGGCGCTGGGGGAGGGGGGACCGCTACTGCTCAAACAGCCAGGTCTTGAGTTGCTTCCTGAAGGAGAGGTGGTCTTGGGTCAGACGGACGTGGATGGGGAGTGAGTTCCAAGTCTTGGCTGCCAGGTAGGAGAAGGATCTTCCTCCCATGGTGGCTTTTCTAATGTGTGGCACGGCGGCGAGGGCGTGGCTGGTCGATCGTAGCTGGCGGGTGGGAATGTAGAAGGATAGGCGGTTGTTGAGGTAACTGGGGCCCAGGTCGTGGAGGGCCTTGTGTGCGTGGGTGAGGAGGCGGAACGTGATTCTCTTGCTGACGGGGAGCCAGTGCAAGTCTCTCAGGTGTCCGGAGATGTGGCTGTGTCGGGGGATGTCAAGGATGAGGCGTGCGGAGGCGTTCTGGATGCGTTGGAGTCTTTTCTGTAGTTTGGCCGTGGTTCCGGTGTAGAGGGTGTTACCGTAGTCCAGTCGGCTGGTGACGAGTGCCTGGGTGACCGTCTTCCTGGTTTCGGTGGGGATCCATCGGAAGATCTTTCGGAGCATGCGTAGGATGTTGAAGCATGATGATGAGACGGCGTTGACTTGTCTGGTCATCGAGAGGGAGGAGTCCAGGATGAAGCCCAGGTTGCGTGCGTGGTCCGTTGGTTTGGGTGCGCTGCCCAGGGCCGGGGGCCACCAGGAGTCGTCCCAGGCAGAGGGTGATGATCCAAGGATGAGGACTTCCGTCTTGTCTGAGTTCAGTTTCAGGCGGCTGTTCATCATCCACTCGGCTACGTCTTTCATCCCTTCGTGCAGGTTGGTTCTGGCGGTGGCTGGGTCGTTGGTGAGGGAGAGGATCAGCTGGGTGTCGTCGGCGTAGGAGATGATGTTGAGGTTGTGATGGCGTGCGATGGCTGCGAGGGGGCTCATGTAGACGTTGAAGAGGGTGGGGCTGAGTGATGATCCTTGTGGTACGCCGCAGATGACTTCGGTGGCCTCGGATCTGAACGGGGGGAGGCGGACTCTCTGGGTTCTTCCGGTGAGGAACGAGATGATCCACTCTAGTGCCTTCTCTTGAATTCCGATGTTGCTGAGGCGCTGCACTAGGGTGCGGTGGCAGACAGTGTCGAACGCTGCGGAGAGGTCCAGGAGGATGAGGGCCGCTGTTTCCCCGTTGTCGAGCAGGGCTCGGATGTCGTCAGTGGCTGCGATGAGGGCGGTCTCGGTGCTGTGGTTGGCTCGGAAGCCGGACTGTGAGTGGTCGAGTGATCCATTAGTCTCGAGGAAGGCGGCCAGCTGTCTGTTGACGGTCTTCTCGATGACTTTGGCAGGAAACGGGAGGAGCGAGATGGGGCGGTAGTTCTTGAGGTCGGTGGGGTCTGCTGATGGTTTCTTCAGGAGGGCGCTGAGTTCGGCATGCTTCCAGCTCTCCGGGTAGGTGGCGGTGTTGAAGGAGCAATTGATGATGTCCCGGAGATGGGGTGCGATGACGGAGTCGGCCTTGTTGAAGACGTGGTGGGGGCATGGGTCGGTTGGTGATCCGGAATGGATGGTGTTCATCGTGTGGATGGTGTCTTCGGTGCTGACCGGGGTCCAGGCGCGGAGGGTGGTGTTGGGGGGCGTTGGTATGGTGGTTGGGTGCGTGGTCTGTGCGCCGAAGCTGTTGTGTATGCCGGCGATCTTGCGGTGAAAGAACGAGGCGAGTGAGTCGCAGAGGTCTTGTGAGGGGGTGATGTCGTTGTTTCCGGCGCTGGGGTTGGAGAGCTCTTTGACGATGCTGAAGAGTTCCTTGCTGTTGTGTGCGTTGTTGTCTAGTCATTCTTTGAATGCTGTCTTCTTGGTGGTGTGGATCAGCTGGTGGTGTTTACGGGACGCGTACTTGAGGGCGGTCATGTTGTCTGTAGTCGGGTTTTTTCGCCAGGCTTTTTCGAGGGTGCAGCAGTTCTTCTTGGAGTTCTTGAGGTCGTTGTTGAACCAGGAGGCTTTCTTGCTGTTGGGCCTGATGGGATGGGTTTTCAGGGGTGCGAGGTTGTCAGCGCAGTTGGTGATCCACTGTGTAAGGTTGTTGGCTGCTTGGTTGGGGTCCGCTGAGCTGGCGGGAGGGTTCTGGCTCAGTGATGTGGAGAGCTGGTCGGTGGTGATCTTGTTCCAGCTCCTGCGGGGAGCCTGTTGTGGGTGGTGGTGAGTCGTGGTTTTTCTGAAGCTGAAGTGGACGCAGCTGTGGTCTGTCCAGTGGAGTCCGGTGGAGTGGCTGAAGGAGATGTACTTGCTGGAGGAGAAGACTGGGTCAAGCGTGTGTCCAGCGTAGTGGGTGGGGGTGTTCACCAGTTGCTTGAATCCGAGGTTGGCGAGGTTGTCCAGCAGGGTGGTGGTGTTGTTGTCGTTGTTGTTCTCCAGGTGGAAGTTGAGGTCCCCTAGGAGGATGTAGTCAGCGGAGGGGAGGGCGTGTGGGCTGATGAAGTCTGCGATGTCTTCGCTGAATTGTGTGTGGGGTCCTGGGGGTCTATAGATGAGGGTGCCTCTGAGCGTGGTCTTGGGGTCGGTGTGAATCTGGAAGTGGAGATGTTCGGCAGCTGTGCGGGTGTCGTCGGAGTTGGTCGTGATGCGGATGGTGTTCTTGTGGACAATGGCGATGCCTCCTCCTGTCTGGTTGACGCGGTCCCTCCGGGTGATCTTGTATCCGTCCGGGATGGCGATGGCGATGTCGGGCGAGGAGGAGGCGTTCATCCAGGTTTCTGTGAGGAAGGCGACGTCTGGAGATGTGGTGTCGAGCAGGTTCCAGAGTTCCACAGCGTGTCTGTGGATGGAGTGGGTGTTGAGCAGGATGCACTTCAGGTGGTTGCTGCTGGTGCTTGGTTTGGCGGGCGCGGTGCGGGTCTGGATGCAGGAGAACTTGCAGGATTGGCAGGTGAAGGGTCCGTGGGTGCGTCTTGGGGCGGTACGGCAGCACCCGGGGCTCCGGCCGGTGTTGAGTGCGAGGAGGGTGGCGGCTTCGTAGGTCCGGCAGGTAGGCTCGCAGCGGCAGGGGCCAGGGGGTCTGGCGCTGGGCGCAGTCCAGGCGCGGACGGGCGCAGACGGGCTTGCCTTTGGCACGCCTTCGGCGCACCCGCTGCGCGCGACCGCTGCACAGCCGCTGCGCGGCCTCCATATGAGGGGAAGAGGGAGGGAGGAGCAGCTGGGAGGTGGGAGCGGGGCGGCCAATGGGGAGCAAGGGGGCGGAGCTACCGGAGTGTAGCGGCGGGAAAAAACGGGCGGCAATTGGGGTGACGCGGCGAGGCTGGAAGAAAAGAACACAGTAAGGGCAAAAGGAAAAATGTACAGTGGAACAATACCAGGGGCACAGGCACTCGGGGTACAGAAGAAAGAGCGGACACAGGCACTCGGGCACAAAACGAAGAGGACGCTGGCGCTAGGTCACTGGAGGCGGGAAAAGGCAGTCAGGGCACAGGAGCACAGGGCACAGGAGCGAGAGCGGTCACACTGGAGGCTGCGTGACGTGAGGGGAGCGACCTGTCTGAGAACCAGGGTCAGAGGTCGCTCTCTCTATCGCTGCGCGGCCTCCATATGAGGGGAAGAGGGAGGGAGGAGCAGCTGGGAGGTGGGAGCGGGGCGGCCAATGGGGAGAAGGGGGCGGAGCTACCGGAGTGTAGCGGCGGGAAAAAACGGGCGGCGATGGGGTGACGCGGCGAGGCTGGAAGAAAAGAACACAGTAAGGGCAAAAGGAAAAATGTACAGTGGAACAATACCAGGGGCACAGGCACTCGGGGTACAGAAGAAAGAGCGGACACAGGCACTCGGGCACAAAACGAAGAGGACGCTGGCGCTAGGTCACTGGAGGCGGGAAAAGGCAGTCAGGGCACAGGAGCACAGGGCACAGGAGCGAGAGCGGTCACACTGGAGGCTGCGTGACGGTGAGGGGAGCGACCTGCCTGAGAACCAGGGTCAGAGGTCGCTCTCTCTATCGCTGCGCGGCCTCCATATGAGGGGAAGAGGGAGGGAGGAGCAGCTGGGAGGTGGGAGCGGGGCGGCCAATGGGGAGAAGGGGGCGGAGCTACCGGAGTGTAGCGGCGGGAAAAAACGGGCGTCGATGGGGTGACGCGGCGAGGCTGGAAGAAAAGAACACAGTAAGGGCAAAAGGAAAAATGTACAGTGGAACAATACCAGGGGCACAGGCACTCAGGGTACAGAAGAAAGAGCGGACACAGGCACTCGGGCACAAAACGAAGAGGACGCTGGCGCTAGGTCACTGGAGGCGGGAAAAGGCAGTCAGGGCACAGGAGCACAGGGCACAGGAGCGAGAGCGGTCACACTGGAGGCTGCGTGACGGTGAGGGGAGCGACCTGCCTGAGAACCATGGTCAGAGGTCCTCCAATAGCTCTAACTCAATCAAATGCGAGACCCTCTGTATTGCAAATGCTTGTTTACGGTTGAGATTGGGAGGGAAGGGAAGCAAATAAGAAAAGGAGGGGGGATATGTTTTGTGGGATATCGAGAAAACAGATTTTCTTTGTGAAATATTCACATTTAAAACCTAACAAAAGACAATGTTTTTGCTATGCCTCAGAGAGGCCAACCTCTTGAACCTAGAGCAACTTGTAAGACAATAATCAGCAGAATGCCATGTAATGGGAGATGACCTTAATGTTTCCACTGACCTACTATTCAAGACAAAAAATTGAATTCACACTTTTGTCCAAATAAATTTGACTACTTCCTACAAAATCATTGCAAATTAGAGGTTGGCAGAAAACAGAAAACTCAGACTGCAAAGAATTCATGTTATCAGTAACCCAAAATATTCCTATTCAAGGATTTACTGTAAGGACACACTATATGAAATCAAAACTTGCTTAATTATTCATGTACATTACCTTTTACATAGACACAAATGGTAGTGGAAATCAAAGCACGTCTTAAATAATAAAAATATAGTAGTCTCATCTCAACGTTTTAAAAAAAGATTTTCAAAAAGCAACAATTCTCACAGTGCTATTTCAAACACAGCTTCGGATGTATACAAGGTAACACTGGGAGTCAAGGTCATGAAATTTGTAATATCAAAACATATAGACAGAACTCCCAAGGATCTACTTAGAAACCTAACCTTGAAACCATACTTGAGATTACTAAATCGTAGATTCCCCTTCAGCGATTACAATAACTACGTCTATAAGAAATGCACAAGCACCCTTCACCACTTAGTGACTTATATCAAAGCAAAAATGTAATGGTGAGTGAAATACATGTGAGCATGTGAGACAAACAAACAACAGAACCATAGGTACCATACAAAGGCAATTGTTGGGCCTTACTACAAATTGGGTGGAAGGCAGTTGGGTATTTAAAACGCCCCATAAATGTCATTACCCAGAGTTGAACTGTGTGTATCTCCTAATCCAATTTTTCAACTTGAATATGAATATTAACCTGCAGAATCAGTATTTCCCACACCAAGGGCCAGATGTATCAAAGGTTTTTACCCATTCTGTGGCATTTCAGCCTTTTCTATGAGCCTTTTTCACCGAAACAAATTCACCAGGCGTGGCCTGCAGATTTTTATCACGAAAGAACTGCGAGGGTGTGATAATTGTTGCACAATTTGTAATTCTGATTCCTGTGCAAATAAGGTTTTTGTTCAGGATTGATGTTTGGCCTTGAACACATACATATACATATATTTTCTTAGGGTCTAATGAGAAAATATATTCACTGAAAAAAACAAAGGTTACAGGGATGTTATAGTTAGGCTCATCAGTGATGTCCTCAGTGATGCCATGACTGATGTCACTGAGCATGTCATGAGTGATGTTATATGTGAGGTCATAAGCAGTGCATTACGGGGGCGCAAGTTATAGTTCGCTCAACTCACTCAACTGCTGAATTGTCTTTTTTTTGTTTTACGAATAAAATGTGAGCTTAACTATAATGATACGGTAACCTTAGTTTTTTCAGTGCATTTCTAAGGTTTTAAAAAAAATTCTACTTCCTAACTATAACGTCTCCATAATCTTTGTTTTTTTCAGTGAATTTCTAAGGTTTTTTTTTTACATAAAGTAAAGTAATAGTAATTAAAATACAATAATCAATCCAATATAGAGATTGTATCTAGTGACTTGTGTCCCTGGAAAGAGATTAAGGATTTCTAATAATTTTTTTTCAGAGTTTATATTTATATTATAGAATAATGCTTAAAAAAAATAAAAAACATTGGAAGTCGTGCACACACTGCAAATCTCCATAACGGGTATACGACTCCGGCGTACTTTGACTAGCACAAAAAGACATATAGACTGTTTGAACATTTACATTTTCAGAAGAGGTTTTCTAACAACTTTATAAATATTATAAATATATTGGGAAAGTCACAAAGTTGGAGGTTTTTGATAGCTTTAGAGAAAGTTGAGGAGTTGCAACGCCACCGTGTATCTTGCCGGCACATATTTCCGGAATCACGGTGGGGATACGATTCCGGCATTTAAAAAAAACTACCATAACACGCACACTTCTAAAGTTTAATTTAACTAAAGAGATTTACTAATAGTGATAAAAAATACTACTGGCAAGAAAATTGTTTCTAAACTTGTTTTAAATACTTTGCAGTGCTGTGACCTGTCCACGACAGCACTGCGCAGGGGTCTCGCACCCCATGTGACATAGGAAAAATTGCTTCTGATAGGTAGAACACCTTTCTATCAATAATACAGAAAGGTTCCACCTCTTTCCCCCATTATTTTGGGTGTGGTAGCACATGTGCACACTTCTTTTGGGACAGTTGCAAACTGGATTTGGCCTTCTTTCTTTCTGTACTTTTTTACCAGCAAAAAACATGGGATCTGCTGCAGAAAAAGTCCAAGAGGAAGAACAGAATATTGTGGTGGGAAAAGAAGAAGAAGAAGTGCCCCAAAAAAACAAAAGAGAGAGAGCAGCGTCTTGGACTTCTTCAGTATTCCTGGGAGGCAAAAAAAAGTAAATTCTTGCAAAGTAAGCTGCAGTATATGCTAAACGGTACTTTCAAGGGCCAATGGAAAAAGTACAGCAGTACGTACAAACACCTTAGCACAATTCATTCCACTCGATTGGCAAGAGTGGAAATTAAGAGGTTGGAGACAGAAAAAGGACCAATGCTTCAAGCAACCAGCCGGGAACATCATCCAGCTCTGCTCGTGTTTCCTCTGTGCCACCTACAATTCCTGAGTTCTCTACAGTTAGAACATATTGCCCAAAATGCAGTGCTACTCTGAGGGCCGGATGTAAGTATGTTTGGGTTTGCGACTCGCAAATTACGAGTCGCAAACCCATATGCAGGATGGTGTCCCTGACACCATCTGGGAATCGCAAGGGGGTCACAAAGACCCACCTCATTATTACTAATGAGGTGGGTGGCAATTTGCGACCCCCTTGCGATTCGCAGCACTCACAGGGATGGTGGCCTGATGGAGACAGCAGACCACCATGTCTGTGACTGCTTTCTAATAAAGCAGTTTTTTTTGTATTGCAGCCCGTTTTTCTTAAAGGAAAACGAGTTGCAATACACTCGAAAAAATGAAACGTTTTTGTTTCATTTTTTCAGGGCAGGCAGTGGTCCATAGGACCACTGCCTGCCCTGAAAAAATGTTTTTAGGGCCATTCACAAAGGGGAAGGGGTCCCATGGGGACCCCTTCCCTTTTGCGAATGGGTTAGCACCCATTTGATATGGGTGCTAGCTGTGAATTGCTTTACGACCGCGTTCGCGGTCACAAGGCAATTCTACATTGCGATGCGAATTGCAAATAGGAAGGGGAACACCCCTTCCTATTTGCGTGTCGCATTCCCATTTTGCGAGTACTGACTCGCAAAATGGGAATGAGCATCGCTATGCGCGTTTTGCATGGCGCAAACAGCAAAATTCGCTGTTTGCACCATGCAAAACGCTTCCTACATCTGGCCCTGAGTGTAGGAGAGCAAGCAGCCCCTACACTTAAGTAAATAATAAATGCACATAAATGTTCTTTTTATTTTCCTACTTTGGGTATTTCACGGTTTGTGATTTTTTTCTACTTGCTGTTGCAAGTTATGTTCCTTTTTTTAGTGAGACAAAAAACCAAACACCAAAAAAATTCCAACATTGTTTAAAAAGTACAAATAAAGCTACAAAAATGTTTGGAAAACACAAAAAAACAAACAGTTCTTGTTAGAACTATCTCTTTTACTTTAAAACATGGGTGAATGAGTGGGCGAATGAGTGCGTGTATGGGTAACTGGATGTGGAAGTGGCTGTATGGGTGAGTAAGTAGGTGCTTGACTGGCTGTATGGATGAGTGATTGTGTGAATGATTTACTGCATGGGTGAGTGACTGGGTGTGTAAGTGTCTGGGTGAGGGCATGAGTGACTGTATGAACGAATGGGTGCATGAGTGGCTGTATGAGTGAGTGAAAGGGTGCATGTATGGGCGAGTAACTGGGTGTGAAAGTGGTTGTATGGATTAGTGAGTGGATGTGTGAGTGGCTATATGGGTGAGTGAACGGGTGCATGAGTGTAGGTATGGATGAGTTAGTGTGTGCAGGAGTGACGGGATGAGTGAATGGGTGCATGAGTAGTTGTATAGTTGAGTGAGTGGGTACATAAGTGTCTGTACGGGTGAGTAGATGGATGCATGAGTGACTGTTTAGGTGAGTGAATGGGTGCATAAGTGTCTGTATGGGTGGGTGACTGGGTGTGTAAGTAGTTGTGTTGGTGCACGAGTGTCTGTGTGGGTGAGTGAATGGGTGCATGAGTGCCTGTATGGGAGAGTGATTGGGTGAGTAAGTAGTTGTGTGGGTGAATGGGTGCATGGGTATCTACGGTTGAGTGAATGGGTGCCTGAGTAATTGAATGTGTGAGTGACTGGGTGTGTAAGTGTCTGTATGGGTGTGCATGAGTGGATGTACGGGTGACTGAATGAGTTTATTAGGGGTTAATGGGTGAGTGAATGGGTGCATGAGTGTAAGGGTGAGTGAGTGAATGACTGACTATGAATGAGTGACTATATGGGTGAGTGAATGAGTGCATGAGTGGCTGTCTGGGTGAGTAAATGGGTGGATGAGTGCCTGTATGGGTGAGCGACTGGGTGTTTGAGTGAGTGAGTGGCTGTATGGGTGAGTGAATGGGTGTTTAGGTGGTTGTATGGGCGCGTGAGAGGCTATATGGATGAGTGAATGGGTGCATGAGTGTCTGTATGGATGAGTGAGTGTCGTAGTTGGACTCTTGCTCTAGGCAAGACTGCTGGTTTAAGGATGACAATACTTATGTTTGTAGGCAACTATGCCAATCCTATAACAAATCACAACTGTTGTCACAACCCTCCCAGCTCACAAGCAGCACCTCACCAAAAACCCAAACAGTAAAAGGTGATTTGTGGCAGCATCTTTGCAATAACATGTAATGACATGAGATGTGAAATATAGGTCCTAATAGCCTAGCATAATGAGCCTAACCTAAAAGAGAGCTAGGTATGTTAAACCTAATCTGCCCATGCCATGGCCATGAGAAGAGCCCCCAACCCTTGTTACCTTGGAATGAGGTCTCTAGCTCAGACTCCATAGGGACACGAAGACTGGATCAGTGTCAAGGCGACGCGCAGCATCGACAGCAGCGATGGCATCTGGTTGGAATCCCTCTGACTATCTGTTTAAGTGAGGAGTATTTATATAGATCTGCTTGGACCCCTGACAAAGGTTTGTTCCCAAACAATAGATAACAAGACGTGCTTGGGACGGTAATTTATAGAAACAATTCCCTCAAAAGCGTGAAGAGGGAAACTAACTAATGTGAACAACTACAGTTTGTTTATCTTTGTCGCTTGATATTGACGCCTTCGTGCGGTGGCACTGATAATGCAAACTAAAACATGGGTCTAACTAAAAACAAGGCAGCCATCTTAAAAGATTTAATTAAATAAATGCGCTACAACAGAGCAAGCTAAGTAGGGTAAAAGTCACTAGGTGGCGGGGGCAGGAGTCTGCAAGCCAAAGGCTGAGCTAACTCCTGTATCCCATTAAAACGAACTAAGATTCACTACAGAGTGGGTGCATGAGTGACTGTATGGGTGAGTGACTGGGTGTGTAAGTGTCTGTATGGGTGAGTAAATGAGTGCATGAGTAGCTGTATGAGTGAGTGAATAGGTGCTTGAGTGCCTCTATGGGTGAGTGACTGGGCGTGTAAGTGGTTGTATGGTTGTGTGTGTGGGTACTCGAGTGGCTGTATGGGTGAGTGAATGGGTGCATGAGTGAACAAATGGGTGCATGAGTGGTTGTATACGTAAGTAAGTGGCTGCATGAGTGTCTGTATGGTTGAGTGACGGGATGCATAAGTGTCTGTATGGGTGAGTGAATGAGTGCCCGAATGGGTGCATAGGTGAGTGAATGGGTGCATCAGGGATTAATGGGGGAGTGATTGGGTGCATGAGTGGATGGTGGAGTGAGTGGGTGCATGAGTGACTGTATGGGTGAGTGACTGGGTGCATAAGTGTATGAGTTCGTAAATTAGTGCTTGAATGGCTGTATGGGTGAGTGAATGGGTCGGTAAGTAGTTGGGTGAGTGAGTGAATGGGGGTATGAGTGAGTGGACGGATGCATGAGTGTCTGTATAGGTGAGAGAGTGGGTGCATGAGTGACTCGGTGTGTAAGTGTCTGTATGACTGAGTGCAGGAGTGGCTATACAGGTGAGTGAACGGGTGCATGAGTGTCTGTATGGCTGAGTGGGTGCATGAGTGACTCTATAGGTGAGTGACTGTGTGTTTAAGTCTCTGTACAGGTAAGTGAATGAGTGAATAAGTGGCTGTATGTGTGAGTGACTGGGTGGGTGAGTGCCTATATGGATGAGTGATTGGGTGTGTAAGTGGTTGTATGGGTGAGTGAGTGGGTGCACAAGTGGCTGTATAGGTGAGTAAATGGGTGCATCAGTGTCTGTATGGGTTAGTGACTGTGTGCATGAGTGCCTGTATGGGTGAGTGAATGGGTGCGTGAGTGGTTGTATAGGCGAGTAAGTGGGTGCATGAGTGACTGTATGGGTGAGTGGCCGGGTGCATAAGTGTCTGTATGGGTGAGTGAATGGGTGCATGAGTGGTTGTATAGGTGAGTGAGTGGGTACATGAGTGACTGTATCAGTGAGTGGCTGGGTGTGTAAGTGTGTATATGGGTGAGTGCATGAGTGACTGTGTAGATGAGTGAATGGGTGCGTCAGGGGTTAATGGGTGAGTGAATGAGTTCATGAGTGATGATTGGGTGCATAAGTTCCAGTACGGAGGAGTGACAGGATGCATGAGTGTCTGTATGGGTGAAACAGTGGGTGCATAACTGACTGCATGGGTGAGTGAATGGATGTATTAGTGGCTGTATGAGTGAGTCAATGGGGGCATGATGGGCTGAATGGGTGAGCAAATGCGTGCATAAGTGACTGTATGGGTGAGAGACTGGCTGCATTAGAATATGTATGGAATATTTATTAAGGAACGAACATTTAGGGGCATATTTATACTCCGTTTGCGCCGAATTAGCGTCATTTTTTTCGACGCAAATTCGGCGCAAAACTAACGCCATATTTATACTTTGGCGTTAGACGCGTCTAGCGCCAAAGTATGAGGAATGAGCGTCATTTTTTTGCGTGAACGCCTTCCTTGCGTTAATGAGATGCAAGGTAGGCGTTCCCGTCTAAAAAAATGACTGCGACGCAAATGCGTCGTATTTATACTCCCGGGCAAAAATCACGCCCGGAAGTGGGCGGGGCAAAAAACCCCGCATTTGCGCCTCTTTTTAACGCCTGGGTCAGGGCAGGCGTTAAGGGACCTGTGGGCTCAAAATGAGCCCACAGCTGCCCTCCCATGCCCCCAGGGACCCCCCTGCCACCCTTGCCCACCCCAGGAGGACACCCAAGGATGGAGGGACCCATCCCAGGGACATTCAGGTAAGTTCAGGTAAGTATAATTTTTTTTTTAAATATTTTTTTTGGGCATAGGGGGGCCTGATTTGTGCCCCCCTACATGCCACAATGCCCAATGACCATGCCCAGGGGACATAAGTCCCCTGGGCATGGCCATTGGGCAAGGGGGCATGACTCCTGTCTTTACTAAGACAGGAGTCATGTAAATGGCGTCTGGGTGTCGTTAAAAATGGCGCAAATCGGGTGGAGGCGATTTTTTTGCCTCAACCTGACTTGCCCCATTTTAAGACGCCCTAACGCCATTTTTCCCAACGCCGGCGCTGCCTGGTGTACGTGGTTTTTTTCCACGCACACCAGGCAGTGCCGGTCTGCTAGCGCCGGCTAACGCCATTCAATAAATACGGCGCCCGTATGGCGCTTCAGAATGGCGTTAGCCGGCGCTAAACTTTTTGACGCTAAACTGCGTTAGCGCAGTTTAGCGTCAAAAAGTATAAATACGGGCCTTAATTACTTACATGCATTACTGCCAAAAAATTTCCTTTGGTCTGTATTTCAAGAGAAAGAAGAAAAATAATAGTTAAACTTTGATATAATTATCATATCTATTAAAATGTATTAATCTGTAATATAAAGGTTATCATTAATGACACAATATAAGCAACTTTGTTTTTTATATGGCAGTTATAAATCTTATATACACGTTATGTTCCCATGTCTACTGTTCCCAGCTTCTATACTTTTTCACTATAAAACAAGTGCATATAGCTGCTCATCACTGAACAGTGGAGTGGGGAAACAGTCATTTGGACTTGGAAAAAACCCGTAAGCACATAGCACGTTATTTAAAATTATTAGTACTGTGGATGCCAGTCGTAACTTCACAGTATTACACTCAAATTAACTGTGATTTACATTCACTAGGATTTCTAAAAATAATTTAAAGTACAATTACTATACTAAATAAAAGTATGGATCCTGAAAATATGTTGCCTATTACCTGGTACAAAAGTATTTTTTCATAGAAATAGCATGAATATATTCATCCAGAGCTCATTTTTCCATAGCTTTTCCTGACATCACCCTTGACAGACCAAATGATACCTCAACCAGTGATGATCGACATACAGATGACTGTATACCTGCGTTTTTCCGGAGAACCATTTGAATATATTTCATGCACACAACACTTTTTCACATCTTTTGCAAAACATTACCCTTGTTAGGCCGAATGATGTTTTAGGTAGTAATGATCCACATAGAAAGAAGACTGTACATAATATTATTGCACTCACCCACCTTAGAAATTTGGTTGAAGAAACAATAAATGAGAATTAGGAAGTTTGAAAGGTAGTTTTTGTTTGAATTGCAGAGTGCTCTCATTAAATTCTGTCCATCCACTTTGAGTCTTCAAATATACAGTATAACGTCCAGATGTAATATTTATGCCTTTGTGGAAAGTGATAGTACAATATGTTGTACCAGAAACTGATACCTGTCCATCTTTAAAGTTTGTAATCTCGGTGTCCAATTTTGTTCCAAGGCTCTGCATCACTGAAACATTGCTATAATGCATTTGTCACTCCTCTGTATAACCAATGTAGAGAATACTTTTGGTTTACATATTATACAGGTCATAGTTTGATCACTCTTTTTTATTAATTTATCAAAAGACACACTTGTAGTATTAGGTACAGTTAACAGAAATCGCTCAGACTGGATTTGAGGGGTAGATGGGAAAGAGCAATTGTCACATTCATGGTTCCATGTATAACTCAGTCCAAATATGTCATTAATATTTACATCTTCTAAAAATCCAAGGATTACCATAATACATTCCTGTGCATCTTGTTGAGTGTTTAGAGTGAATACTACAGATCCACTATATTTGTCTACTAGTTCTCAAATGCCTGAAGCAGAATGTATTACACTTCTGTCATGATATAAGTGTAGAAGGCAATTAACTAGTGCTCTGCACAACATGTTCTGTGGTTTATCTTGGATTGCATTTATAACATATGGTAGATGAAGAGAACATTGAGAACAGCATTAGCATAGCAGTCAAAGCCACTAGTGTTATCCAGCTGGTCACCAACAATATCTCCATTCTTTTCCAGTTTTCTTTTCTTCAAACCTTCTTCGTTAGATTTGCTTTCTCTCTTTTCTATAATGTTTTTTGTCAGTTTCCGCTTAGGACATAATACCCGCTTCTCATAAATAGGATAATGTTCTAAATGAGGAGCATATTTACTTCTTAATCTGTTGTACTCTCTCACACAATTTGCATTTGCAATAACCTTCGTCTCATCAAACTCAACCATAAACAAACCAGATAATGTTTTAACTGTAAGAATGCTACATATGACATTCCTTCTTTAAAAACTGTACTTACAATTTTAATAAGTTGAGCATCAACACTTAAACCTTGGGACTTGTGGATAGTTACGGCATACGCAAGACAGACTGGAAACTGTTTTTGTCGAACATACAAAACTTTCACAAGCAAAAAGCATTCAACACATCATCCAATTTGCTTAATGCCATCAATCTGATCAAATTTTATAGCTAAGAATTCAACCTCATCACGGTTAGGAAAATAATAAAATCAAGAACTTTACCCATGACACCATTTGCCAATCATTCTTCAACATTTAAATTACGTCTTAAAATCACCTAAACACTTGTCTAGTCCAGCAGTCTTGGATACAGATTTCTCCAACAAGTTTACTTTAATTTTTCACTGAGTAGTACAGTTACTCTTGATGTTCCATCTCCAAAATGTCTTCATTCTCCAGTTTTAGTAATTCTTTGTTAAATTCCGCACACTCTTGAAGGCATCAAAGAAACTATGGCTTTCCCCCCTTTACAAACATTATACATTAACTCAGCTTCTGTCCTGTTTGAGCCAAACATTTTCTTAATAAGTAGATGTTCCAACATATGTTTTTCCTCCTCTGCCAGAACCCCTTCTCTAATACCCTATAGAATGTTTCCATACTCCATGTCAGAAGCTTGACGCATATTTTTCACTAGTGCCTTGTATGGAAAATATTGTCAAATGTTTACATTGCCAATACTTCCTAACAGGTTACGCGTGTCTTCATGAGAAAGAGTTTTGAAAACAGGCTGTCCTTTTAGAGGAGTAAGTTGTAGTAGGTCTCGAAAAACAATCAAATGCTTTCCTCCAAAAAAGATTTCATACTTAGTTTTTAATACTGATTTCATTCTTTGGTGAACAAAATCAAGCATGAGATTTGAAACCATGCTTATTGCATCAATTATCAAAAGCTTCATTTTCTGTGGAACCTTTGCCACCTCAGGACAAGATTCACCAGATAACATATGGTATTCCAGTTTATGGTCATGTTCGACCGGTAGCATTAGTAGTCTATGTTGAGTAATTTATTTCATATTGTGTGCAGCTAGTCCAGTAGGTGCTGTTATTACAAACAATATGTTTGGATCCGTAGCCTTCTGTAGGTAAGTAGAGATAACTTTGATTAAAAAGTGTTTTTTGCTACCAGCTTGACCACTGATATATAATAGTATTGCTCTGAATGACGAGCAATTGCATACTTTCTTCCAATGAAGAAATCCATGTTGCATTTTGTCTCTTCAATATAAATATCTTTCTGTCTGTTGGTGAGTTTTCCAACAAACTGCTCCAGATCTACTGATTCCTGTCTAGCTTGTTCCATTGTAGTTTCCACTTCATTCACAGCTATGGCAGCTTCATTTTCAATAATTGGTTGTCCAATAGGATCTTGACTTAAAGTTACTGAAATGTGGCTGCTTTTAGAGCAATCCTTAGCTAGCTCAGCAGCTATAATTTCTTCCTGTTAGATCTCATCATTTAGCATTTGTAAATAATTTTGAAAGATGCAGCAATAAAAGTATCTTCTTAGTACTCATAATCTGCGAGTAATTCCAATTCAGTATGCCAAGGTTTGAATAGTTGAACAAGAGCTTAATAGAAAAATTACATTTTCTCAGGAGTTTGACAGCTAAGTTTTCAGTGGTTAATTTGGTTTTCTTCTCCATGTTTTACTAAACAACCATCACATCCAAGTACTGCATATTTACCTTCTTCTAGGGTTTCACTTACATTACTTCTGTACCTATAGTTTAAGAATTTAATAAAGGCAATTGGCTTTTAAATGTTGACTTCTTCTTTGGTAGCATGTATCCAACATATTTGATTTTACAATGTCTGTGCTTTCTGTTTCAAACTCTGCCAGGTACTGCATTTCAGGGAAATACATAAATTCTCTGTTTCCTGTAGCAGACAGACCAAGACTTACCCAAACAATTCCTTTTGATTTTGATAACAAACATGCTGAACTCAACCTGTCACAGGCTTCACAGGACCTCATTTCCATATGAGAAAGCATTTTCATACTAAAGGAGTACAATTTCTTGCTAAGACTCTTCTCTGAACGAATTTCCTCCCACATCCCCTTTATCTCAGTTTTTTCAGATTTTGTGATGTACAATGTGACATGCCAAACCACAGCGATGGAGCTCTCTGCAGCAAATTGAATGTCCATGTTAGCATTCCACATTTTTTAAATCACAGGATTGCAGTCATTACTGTATTTGCAATCTTCAGTTCTCTTTAAGGTATATGTGTTCTTTGGTGCTTTCCGTGTCAGAGTATGTCTGACTGAAGTCAAAAAGCTGTTTACTCTTCCTTTTGAAATTACAGATCGTGGAAATCCAAATCAACATTTTTAGTAAAACTTTTCTTTAGACCTGTATGTACAACTACAGTACTTCCCGCATCTGTGTGTTTGGAAACTCAAAACTTGATACCAAATATCAATTTTTACTGAATTGTTAACTGGGATTCTCAAAATGCGATGTAACAACACTATCGCAGAATTCTTTGCAATTCCTTCCAATTTGCAGTCGCAAATAGCGAGTACCAAATAGCAATTTGGTAAAATAGCGAATCGGTATTTGGAAATCGCTAATTGTAATCCCTGGATTCAGGAGCAGCTTGATGACATCACAACCAGGAAGTGAGTCAGTGCATGCTGTTTCCAGAAGCCTGAGCCACAGGAGCAGAAAGAGAGACCTAGCACAGCAGCAGGGAGGCGCTCAGGAGAGTCAGCCAGGACCAGAAAAAACAATGGCCATTGATGGGAATGGGAAGGACAAAGGAGAGAGAAAGAGAAAACTGAAATTCAGTGAGCAGGAATTGGAGGTGCTCACAGAAGAGGTGGTCAAGAAGCATGACCAGTTATTTGGTAAACACTCACTCCAGGTCCCAGAAAGTGAGAAGAGGAAAATCTGGACTGACATCCAGACCAAAAAAATGCGGGGTGGGTTTTGCAAAGCGTTTCATAAAGGAGATACACAAGAGCTGGTCCGACTTGCGATCACGTGCCAAAGAAAGGGTAGCAAGCAGCCTGAAGGAGGCAAGGAGCACTGGGGGAGGACCAACAGACACCGTCCACCCCCATGGAAGACATGGTGGAGTCAACACCCCTGCCTGAAGCAGTTATGGTGTCACTGACATTGACACCACAGGCACACACGGCACCAGCAAAGGTAAGGGCTGTAATGATTTGAATCACCATATGTGCATGTACAAATACCCCTTAGAAAAGTGCAATGGCACTACGCACAGTGATAAGTAATCCATAACACATATTCCATTCAACACAACAATGCCTAATGGGAGTGGTAGTCGATACCCCAAAAGTGCATCTACTTCATAAATAGCAATATAGTCTAAAACCAAACAGAGAAATAACACAACAGACAATTAGAGACACTATGCCAGGGGAAATGTTTATCATGAAAGTAATTGTGAGATTACAAATCCATTGTGAACATCATGAATGACATGCTGCGCATTGTAGTTGCAGATGTTCCAGGCCCTAACGCAGCAGAAAGTGGAAAAAGGGGGAATGACAAAAGTCATCCACAGTCAGATTCAAACACCAGTCAGTCCATCGTAAAAGCACCAACTAGACGCAGGGCAAGAGTGCTACCCCTCCCTCAGTTTACTCTGGACTCAGAAGAATTGCAGGAAGAAGTAGCCATACCACCTTCAGAGGTTAGAAGCACCGACAGACAGCAGTCCCTGTTCCAGCATCAGTCTACTCACCTCAGGAGCCATTGGAAAAAGGCAGACAGTGCAAAGAGGAAGATGAGGGCCCATCACTGTTCTTTGCCCTGAGGCATCCATGTTGAAAGTGCAGCACCTGCAAAGTAAACACATGATCAGTGCACAGGAAATTGGTGTCTATTGATCACAACATGGGATCAATGCACAGGCAGTTGGTGTCTCTCAATAATAACATGTGCAAGTTGCATGATGGACAGCAGGCTACAGCAGAACACGTAAGGGAGATGACAAATGCCATTAGGGGACTCTGCAAAGTAATGCACCAGGAGCATGTCACCCACCGTAGGCGCCATCACTAATTGATGGGCAGGCTGGATGGGTTCAGCAGATCTGTTAATCGGCTCACTACCTCAACTGCTTTGGTGCTCTGACGTGCTCTGAACATGCAAGTGGAAATGGCACACTGAAGTTGGGACGTTGCACGAGGATTGCATGGACGTAAAAAGTAATGCGAAGAAGTACAGGGGACTTACATATCATGTAGCAATGCATTGATACTATGATGTCAATAGTGTTACACTTTAAGTGGGACCTGATTGTGTATTTTGTATACCTATGTCCTATTCACACATATTACCTGAAGTCAAGGCAATAAATGTGATACCTACAGAAATAAATGAAAGTAGACGTGGTGTTGTCATTACTTACATCAGAAATAGTTGCGCGTAATCTCAGCACGTCTTTGCCTGCCCACTGCTGCACTGGCTCTGTCTGCTGGGTGAAAGGGTGGCAAGGAGTCGTCATCCTCATCGGAGTCTGGCTCTGTGGGTTCCACTGGTATGCCTCTTGTTGTTGCGATGTTGTGCAACATTGCGCATGTGGCCACGATTTTGCAGGTGGTTTCCAGACTGTATTGCAGTGCGCCCCACTCTTGTGCAGACATTGGAAACAACTCTTCAGCAGGCCGAAGGTCCTCTCAATTGCTCTACGTGTCCTCCTGTGTGCTGCATTGTATCTCCTTTCACTTGGTGTGGCAGGATTGAGATAGGGTATCAAGATGAAGGAATGCACTGCATATCTGCTGTCTCCTAGAATGACAGGAGAGTAAAATGAGTTATTGTTATCTGTGACATCACATAGACGTTATGCAACATTGTTCGCTGGTACATTACCAAGTAGGTATCCTTCGCCAAACTTCCCTGCAAGAGGTCTTGTGTGTATTGCACTGTGCCTGAAGATGTACGAATCATATGTTTTACATGGGTATCTGGCCACAAGATCAGGTATTATGTAGGAGGCATTGGATATGACCTGGATGTTCATAGTATGTGTACTCTTCCTATTCCAATATACATACTCTGTGGCAGATGGTGGACAGATTGCTACATGTGTCCCATCAATGCAGCCAATGACATGTGGAAATTGGGCTTCCTGGTAGAAATATTTGTTTTTTTGCAAATCCTGTGGGCTGTTGGGGAATTTTATGTGCAGATGGATTTTGGTTACCATTGCATTTAGGAATGCATTAATGGAGCGTGAAAGCACACTTTGACATACACCTCCAGCTGCTGCAATGACCCCTCGATAGCTTCCTGAGGCTATGAGGTGCAGGGAACATAATACCTGCACATGAGTGGGTAAGGCATTGGTTCTGTGTGTTTGTGTGTGTCGCTGCAGTAGGCGTTGTAAATCAGCTATTACGTCTAATATTATGGCAGAGTTCAATCTGTACTTGTCAAAAATCTCCTCCTCTTACTGTTCAAATAGGGTAATGCACACTCTAAAAATGTGCTCCTGTCTCCTCCTCCCTCTCCTCATACATGCCAGGATCCTCATCCTCCTCACCATGACATAGAGTGCAGCCATTGTTGAAAAGAGCTGATGCATTCTGGGCCTCTTTATATAGGTGGCACCTGTTTACCACCTGATTTCAATTAGTGGTAAATTGCACATGGAAAAAACAATTGTGTGACTAATCGCAATTTGCGAATGCTTGATACATTGAATTGCCATTCGGTAATTGTGAATCGAATCTCTCTGCGATTTGCAAAATCTAGTCGCAATTTTAAGGAATTGCTATTTTAGTGATTCCTCAATATTAAACTGCGATTGCCTTTCATACATCATGAAAAGCGATTTTGCATTTGCAAACCGTGGAATTTACCGATTTGCACCGTTTGCGAATGCAAAATCCTTTGATACATGGCCCTTGTTCTCCAAGACCTTTTTCACCAGTGTGTTTTTATGTGATACATGTGACATACTGTTCTATAAAAGACAACACAGACTCATCACTTCCTGCTCCAAATTTGTGTGCATCTTTTATCCATAGCAGCATGGGAATGTGAGGAGCACCCCTTGCCTGGTACTCTTTCTGCCAAAAGAAATCACTTACTTCTCTAAGAGGAGGATTGCTTTTGTTGGAGATAAAAGCAAGCATAACTTGGAACCTGTGGTTGAAATATCTACAAATATTAGCAGGTTCTAATGAGCACAGTTCTCCTGCTGTCTTTAAACTGATATTGTTTATGTTGCAGTTTGCTTCTTTCAAGAACTGAATCAGGTCATCCCATGCATACTCTGCACAACTCAATGTCAAAACCCAGGTTGGTGGTCCCAAGTTTCTCAGCATACACTTCAGTTCTCCATGACTACGGAACAATTATGTGTTTGTGCCACGTTGGCTTGCCAATAAATTAATCAGCTTGTAGTCTAAATTTTCATCTTTTTCTTGTACTTTGTTAACAAACTCTCGCAAAGACATATTTTGAAGATTAACTCCTGTTTTTAGAATGTGAATCACTGCATACGAAAGTCCAGACAAGTCACTCTCAAATTGAAGGTGAAATATGTATGAAATACACTGTTTGAATCTTGGATCCTCTAAATATAATTGTGTTGATCAGTATTCAGCTACTGGTATTTATATGGGCCGGCCTTCATACCTGGGAAATAAGTGGGAGAAACAGCGAGCCTCTGAACTCTTTTTCCACACACTCACAGGCACTCCTTTATCTAGTTTCATTTGGATAAGATCAACAGCATCATCAATTACTTTTTTGGTATGTAATAGATGAATGCTGCATTGAACATAGATTTTTTTGATTGGGATGGATCCACTTTTTCTATTTGTCCAATTTGGAACATCAGGCTCAACATCAACATTTTTGGAATAAACATTATTTTGTACCAGCTATAATGTTGCTTGTTTAACTTTATTAACATCAGCCAACTCTTACCTAATTGTTTTATTCTTAGTTGGTACACCATTTACCACAATAATAAGTGAGTCTTCATTGCCGAAGTCTAATGGCAAATACACTACTCTTCCTTTAAGGCCTTTCAATAGGTCTTTACTGTGCATTTTACCTGTTTTTGGTTCCTGTCATATAATCACTTGAAATGGATGAGACAGATTCATAAGGAAAAATTCATATACCTTTAACTCTTGTAGTTGATCCGGAATAGTCACAAGTTCTAACATGTTATACACTGCTCTAGCTGGTGTTTTCTCATCCTCTAACTTATCATAGCAGCACTTACATATAACTTGCAGTGTGGACAAGTCAAAACGCTCCTCTGCAAATAAGTTAGCAGCAAATTCTTGCCACTTTTCTCTGTTTTCCCCTTCAGTTTTGGAAAATATGTCTACATTTTGAGTTTGGCTTTTACAGTGAGTGCGTCTACAGAGATTGCAAACATAGTTTGGCTTTTCAGAACAAGTTGTATTAAACTTAATAATCTCTTGTGCAATATTCTCAGTAGCAATACCTGGACTCTCTCTTCTACCAATTTCTCATTCTCCCTAGAATCTTCTTCAGGACCAAAGAACCTAAATTGCACATCCTCACAAACTTTTTCTACCTCTTGTATGGTACCATGCAAAAGCACTCTATTTATCTTTCCTAAACATAACGTTTGAGTCTTCCCATAGTAAAGTCTCCTAACTAAACTTTGTATTTTTGAATGGTGAACTGGCAACATTCTAAAGTGATGAAAGGTGCTTTGGCACACTTTCTTGGATAAACATGCTAATGAATGTCCTTGTAAATTACTATGCTTTCTTAATTTACATGGATCTAATCCTTGCAAAATTAATTATTTTTCTCTTCAGACTTCTACATGGAAAGTCGCATAGAAAAGTTTGTAATAAATCAATAGTTTGCTGACGAATGCTACAAGTACTACTAAAATTCCATGTGTAAGCAGGACCCTGTCTACGCCTTCCCTGAACCTCTTCAGCTATCACCTCTTCCATATTTCTAGGAACAATCTCCTGTTTTTCAACAGGACTCCCATCCTTTAACTCATAACATCAACCAGTTGAATCAACTGCATTTACTTATGTGTTCTCTTGGAAATAGCATTCTTCGTTAAAGAGAGGCTCTGTACTTGGCATGTTTTTCCATTCACCACAAAAAAGACTATTTTTTAATTAGTTTTATTAACAATTCTTTTTCTTTGGCTGCGTCTTTTCAGACCCAACACCATTTTATCTAATGGTGTTGGGTAATTTTATTAATTATCAAAATGAAAAACTTCCTCTTCAACGCAAATGACTTATCAACTACAACCTCAACACATTTTTTTGTTTAACTACTTCTCTTCTCCTTCTGTATTTCTTCATATCTTTAATTATGTTCTGAATTACCCTGGCACGAAACATTCTTATTCTAAGTTATTTGAATTGTTGCTGCCTTCTGGTTGAGCTTTTGGCTTCCTTCTTTGAATTCTTAGTTCTAGTCTGACAACTTTATTCAGTTTCTGTGACTGATTTTAAAGTGTCCTTCTTGTAGTCTTCATTTTGCAAACATTTCAATTTCCCCCAGTTTTTAAAATGTTTTTGATTCTCTTACCAACATCTCCTTTCTCTTTAGTGTCATTGTCCGCATGTTTACTTGTTTTTCTGATCTGCCGGTAGGTAATATAATTTCCTCAATATCTTTTTTCTTGTATTTTCTTTGCATTTCCTGTATGTCTTGTAATGCAGGAATAGATCTCTAAAAAGAAAAAATACCACAATGTATAACTTCTCATCAAATATGACTCAATTTTCTATTATACCATATCAATATAATAAAAAATGTCTGACTCATTGTTTCAGCTTATGAATGAATGTGTGCTTCACTACAGTATAGTATGTATCAATGTATGCCTGGGTATCTTCTCACCTACATTAGTGTTTCTCTAGGTATATTATTAGTCTATACATAACTGTGACCGTGGGTGTGTCATCATATGTATCAAACTATGCCTGGGAGTTTAATTTCATATTTAAATATATGCATCCTTGTTTCACTGTATGGATTAGAAACAAAGTTGGTGTATCAGTGAATTTATAAGTGTATTATTATATGTGCTAGTGTTTACATAATCCCATACGTGGTGTTTTACTAAATCCATCAGACTTTTAATTTGTTGAAGCCACATGAATAATATGCATTCCTAGCTTTGGAAATCTACAAATTCATCAGATTGCTACACCAACTTTGTTTTAAACTTATTTTGTTATTTGTCTTTAATCAACCCCATTTTTTCTTCTTTCTATTTCAGCTGCATTCTGCAGCACACAAAGAATAGGAGAACGTCTCTAATGATTGCATTTGTCTAGGATGGTATAATTTCCTGCACAAAAAAATTCACCACCACAATATAGGCAGCCATGCACCATGGTGAAAGCCTTCCTGCATTAGCACTAGCCAGGAATTGTGCCCTTATTGCAAAGATAAAGTACAGAAATTCACTATATATTGTACATAACAGTATATTTCTGACATGTTGAAGAGGGGCTGGGCTACATATGTCTTTAATTATGAGCACATATCATACTTCCTAGTTCAGACATAACCTCTATGTAGGGATAAAGGAACAATAAGTATTTCCAAGGGTTTACAAATACCAACACAACTTGCAAGTTTTTTTTTTTTTTAAATCTTTTGAACACCACGTGGCATACAATACATGTAAACAACGGAAATTTGACATGATAGTTAGTGACCGGGTGTGACGGAGTACAGAATTTTTCCAGGTCTTTTGCCCACGAATCCCTTCTAGCACGCTTCTACCTTTCTTCCTCCCACCAAGGGTGATAAGTTAAATCTCTACCTCCCTTACGACCACCCCCATTTCAACCACCCTGCTCATGTGCCCTGAGTTGCGTTCCAATGTCCCCATATCTTGTCCCATTTTGCTGGGCAGCCCCTACTTTTGTAGACCACTCGCTCGGACCCACAGCACCAGTCCATATCTGCCACCCAATCAGCCGCCCTCGGGCGGTGGGGAGCACCCCAAGCCCTGGCCACATTTCTCATAGCCACTCCCACTGCCAACCTCAGCCATACCACTTGGGGTTTTTTCCACACAGTTTCTCCTGGGATCGATAAGAATCACCACCTAGGGTCCATCGGGACTGGGCCTCCCACCACTGTGACATCTCGTCCACCACTTCCCTCTAAAACATCTGTATCTGTGAGCAGGACCATAGTATGTGGTAGAATGTCGCCGGCATCTCACACCCTCTCACACAGAGATCTGACTGGGTGCGTCCCATCCGCTGCAATCGCACCCTGGCGAGAGATGCCCTGGGGAGATAGGACCTGTGCAGTATCCGAAGCTGCACCAATCAAAAGCGGGTCCGAATTGCAATTTCTCTAGCACTTTTCAACACGTCGGCCCATTCATCCTCATCCACGGAACCTACATCCTCCTCCCACACCACCCGCAGTCATTCGTTTGGATTGGGGGAGTTATTTGACAGTTTCCTATAAATTATTGTGTTGCCTGTTCCGGCAGCGGTTCTGTGAGGATCCTGTCTTCAAGTAGCTTTGTGTCTTGGATTTGCTCCCCCATATGTATGTGGCTACGCATCACATGACGCAGTCCCAATTATCTCTATCTTTCCGCAACCTGTAAGGCAAACTCAGTCTGTAGGTCCTCAAAAGATATCATAGCATTGTTTCTCCACACATCTCCCAGGTGTTCTATCCCAATCAAGGCCCATCTAGAGAACCCCTGCAGCGCACTCACTTCCTTCAGGAAGTCAACAGTCCAGAGTGGGGCACGAGCCGACAGCAACCCCTCCCCCAGGTAGTGACTTGCCTCTCTCCATGCTCGCACCACAGTTAGGGTCTGAGTCCGTAGATCCCGGGCCTTCCGCCGGCTGAATAGGACTTTCGCATAGCCCGAGGCACCCATTGCTGCCCTATCGACCCTATAAGCTGGCTCCTCGGGTCCTGTGAAGGCCCATTCATTGATCACCACTAGCAAGGTTGCCCATTAGTACATCTGGGCGTCAGGCCAGTCCTCCCTCACAGACCCCCTCTGAAGCTTCCTCAGCGCTGTACGGGGATCCACCCGCTCCCAACAACAGCAACCTTGGGGATCGCCACCGGGATGTTCTGAAACACGTATAGCAGATGGGGCATTGTCATCATCTTGTACGAGTCTGCCCTACACATTAGTGTCAATGGTAGTTGTTGCCAATGGTCTACACCTCTCTCTAGCCTGTCCACCTGTGGGGGTCAAGTTTGCTCGAAGGAATTCTTGAGGGTCTCTGGTAATGTATATCCCCAGGTATTTAAAGTCGTCACGTGCCACAGGAATGTGTACCTGGGGGGGGGGGGGCATCGGAACTCCCCCCGCTAGGGGGTACAACAGAGATTTGTCCCAGTTAATGTTATACCCGGAGTCATCTCCAAAGGTGCAGAAGATTAGTAATAGCCTGTCTAAGGAGAGAGACGGATCTGTGACGTATAGTACAATGTCATCCGCGTATAGAGAGATACGCTCGTCCCACTCCCCCCCACCCAGGATTCCCCGGACCAAAGGGTCATGCCGGATTCAGGCTGCAAGCGGTTCTAGGACCAATGCAAATAGCATAGGGGAGAGCGGGCATCCCTGCCTCATACCCCTCTGCAGTTCAAAAGTGCGGGAATTCACGCCATATACTCTCACCTTTGCCAGCAGTTTCTGGTAAAGCAGCCTAACGCAGGCCAAAACTGCGGTCCCAGTCCCAGTCTATAAAGTGTGGCATACATATATCCCCACTCTAGACTGTTGAATGCATTCCTGGTGTCTAGGGCCAACAAGGCTGCCTGGGTGCCCCCCAGCGACTATGTCACGTGGAGTACTCTGTACAGTCGACGGATGCTAAGCAGGGTGCTTCTCCGGTACATAAATCCTGATTGATCAGGATGTACAAAGGAGGAGATCACCGTTTACAGCTTGGTAGCCAGCACCTTGGCCAGTACCTTCGCCTCCACGTTCAGTAGGGATATGGGCCTATATGACACGCACTGTGCTGCAGGCTTCCTTTCCTTAGGAATGACCACTATAGTTGCTTTTCTCTGATCTTCCAGCAGTTTCTGCATATTTAGTGCCTCATGATAAATTTTTGTTAGGTGTGGGGCCACCCGGCTTTTCAGCCCCTTGTAGAGCTCCACTGGGAGCCCATTTGGGCATGCTGCCTTTCCCGCCTGTAGGGCTCCAATTGCCTGTCCTATCTCCTCAGCCATCAGCTCTTCCTCCAGTGACTCCCTTTCTACCTCTGTGAGGGATACCAGGGCCATGTCTTTAAGCAAATCGTCACAGTCTTCATCTGTCATAAGGGTCTTTCTGGAGTAAAGCTTCACATAGTAGCAGGTGAAAGCCTCGGCTATTTCTGGGCTCAACCGTCTGGACCCACAACCGTCTGGACCCACATACTGGATTTCACATACCTCTTTTGGTTTTTTGGTCTCTGTTGTCTAGCCATGCTAGCAGTTTGCCTGCCTTATACCCAATATCATATAACCTTCTATGTGTCACCTGGGCATATTTCCTGGCCTCGTCCTCTGCCAGCGCAAGTAATTAGCGCAAGTAATTTAGTTTGCTTCGCTATTAAATGCTGGCGGAGCTCTTCTGCCGTGTTACCAGGTAGCTGAGCCTCTAGCGCTCCTACTTCCCTCTCCTGAGCTTCGATATGTAACTTGTTCTCATTTTTCTTACCCCGTATCAGTGCTTGGGCCTGTCCGCGAAGGAATGCCTTAAACGCCTCCCATAACACGCATCTAGAGGAGGCCAACTCCACGTTTTCTTTAAAGTAGAGGTCCATCCCTTCCTGTATCTGTTCCCGAATTACAGGGCCCCTCAAGTACCATGGATGTATTCCGGGTATCGTGACATAGTCATGTTGCTGTCCCTTTAGTGTTATCACCACAGGTGAGTGGTCATAGATTCCTCGCCATGCCTGGCCTCCCCAAAGTGACCTATGTGATGACTATGGGTGTACATGTGGTCTATCCTGGAATAACTGCTGTGTGGGGCAGAGTAGGTTGTTTATATGCCCTCTCTTGTGGGTGTAGCGTCCTCCAGATGTCCACCAGTCCCACCGCTTCTACAAACTATCTCAGTGGTCCTCCTTCACAGGGGGTGGGGGACCTAGTCTCTCTGTCCGCCTCGGTGTCTGTCACCGTATTAATGTCCCTCCCCATGATGAGGGTCCCAGCTGGCAGCTCCAGCATCTGAGTTCCCATTTCCGGAAACATCACCCCATGCAGGCGCGGTGGGAGGTATACTGAGCATATATTTAGTGTGAGCCCCTCTCACTGTCCTGTAATTACGGCAAATCGGCCCATGGGATCTGCCCAGGAGCGTACTAGTGTGAATGGAAGTGTCTTCCTAAGCAGGATGCCCACCCCCCTGGCATCTAAGGAGTATCGTGTGTGAACCACCAGAGTGTATCCAAATCTGTTTAGAGCCTTGTAATTGTTCCCTCTAAGGTGGGTCTCCTGCAACAAGACTACATCTGGCGCCGTTCGCCTGAGGTGTTATAGAACTATCGTCCTCTTAATTTTACTCCCCCACCCATTGACATTCCAAGACAAGATGCTGAGTCCATTATACGAACTACAAGCCATTGTATGCAGCTGGGTTGGTCGCTATATTATGCTCTCCCCAGTCATCGGCTCTCTGCCTCTGCGGTTGGGTGCCCTCTGGGAGCCCCATCTTCCCGATCTCAGCTTTTGTATGCATGCTTCGAACATTTAAACTTGTAGGCTGCCCCTGTTGAACTTCCCTCCCCACAACCCCCCTCCCTCCCTGCTGCCCTGCCCCCACAGGACCCCAACACCCGCTCCACAATTTGGCAGAGTGCCTGTCACCCCAAACCCTTCAAATCAATTCGTAGGTGCGGTCTGCAAACCATAGCAGATGGCCAGCCATAAGTCTCTGGCTCTTATCTGACCCTGTTCATTAACTGCTGTATAACCAGACTGATGGCAGGGTTCTACATTTGGTTTCGCCCTGAGGTCCCAGGCCGATGCCCCGCCTCAGGCTCAACCCAACTCTCCTCCTATTGCTTGGCTCAAGTCCAGACCCCTCAGTCTGATGCTCCCTATGGGGTAGACGATGGATCGATTCCCCGTGCATTTAGACTGCCCTGGTGTTCTATACTGGACTGGACTTGTCTGGGGGTGTCTTGGAGTCCCTCTCTCTCTTGACGCTCATGGGCAACAGGGCCGTGCCGTTCCATCTTGCACCAGCCCTCCAGCCAGTCGCTTGTTTCCTCTGGAGACTGGAAGAACCTGGACCTCCCATCTTGCACTATCTTTAGTTTGGCCGGGAAGATCATCATGTATTTTATGTCCCTGGCCCGAAGGGCCCGTTTGACCTCCTTGAAATGGCGTCTCTGCCTCTGGACCTGAAGGGTGATGTCCGGAAAGAAACAGATCAATGCGTTTTCGCATTTCAGATCGCCCATTGCTCTGGTTGTCTAAAGACTTGTGTTGCGGTCTCTGAAGTTGAACACTCTAGCTTATTGTTCGGGGGGGGGCTCCCACCAAAGGTGATCGTGTCGGCACTCTATGTGCTCTTTCGATTGTGAAGTAGTTAGAAAGGTGTTTGGGACCCAATTTATTCAGGATAAGGTCTTCTACAAACAGTTCTGTACAGTGCCCTTCTGCCCCTTCCGGGACTCCAGTGATCTTGATGTTGTTGAGAGGGGCCCTACCCTCTTGGTCCTCCAACTTCGCCTCCATCTTGGTCTGTTTCTTTGTCAGGTTTTGTACTTGCTTTTCTAGTCTTTGTTTACGGCCTGGAGCCCGCTGAAATGGGCTTCTGCCATGGTGACCTTGTCCGTGACCTTGCAAAGGTCTGTACGCAGTACGTTAACATCCAGTGTCACCACATAGATTTTCAGCTCAATGTTGTTCCTTAGCGCTTGTATGGCATCCATGATTTCCCGCAGCGAAGGGTCTCCACTCCCTGGGCTTCCCCCTGTAGTCGGTGCAGTCCTCACCGATCCCGTTGTCGCAAGCTGAACCGTGTACTTTTCCAAACTATTTGTTTGCATTGCTTGGGTGCCTCGGTTGCACCCCATTTCATCAGGCCCCTTTTAGGCGCGCTCTCTTGGTCTCTTTGAGGTGAGCTGTTACGCTGGTCGATGTGGGTCGAGTCCCCTTAGGGCCCCCGAGTGTTGAAACTGCCCCCCCTCTGCTCCAGGGCCTCTGGTTGTCTCCAATGGGGTGCTTACTGTTAGGATCACTGGCCTTTCTTCACTGCCAGTCCTTCCCTGCATAGGGGAGCTTTCCAGTCCATACTGTCGCTGGTTTCACAGGCTTCATTGCCCTGGGCCTCTCCTGTTTCCACTGAGGGCTGTTCTGCCCCTGTAATGTTCTTGGGCCTATATTGTCCCTCTCTGCAGCCCCCAAGTTGGACGACTTCCCCCACAGTTCTCTCTTTGCGCTGGTCTCCTCTCTACTGCTGTTGCCCACTGACCACTGTGGGCACTCAGGTCCACCAGCGGTGTGGCTCAGGTTCCCCTGCTCGTCCCGCTTACTTGGTGCCCTCCGTGCCCTGCAGCGCTTTTTCATGTTTTCCCCGCTGTTGCACAGGCCACGCGGAGGTGTCAGGGCCGCGTCCCACCGCTTCCGACCCTTCCTAGGTCCACGACACTACCTCCGATGCCCACCTGGCTTTTCATGTTGCTGATCTTAATCGGGGGGACCACGCACCTCAAAGACTCCACTCCCGGCCTTGCTTGTTCTTTCTACCCGCCATTTTGTTTTCTCCCGGCTGCAGGTTGCTCCGTCTCCCCGGCCCTGGATTGCCATCTGTTGCGTCCCATTTCTCTTTGTTTTGGGCCTCGGGGGGCCCTCGACTCCCAACAATACTTTCCCCTACCTCTGGTCCACATTAATGCAATGGATTTTAACAGGCCCTTAAGGTGCCGCTAAGGAGCTGCTCGACTATGCAGCCTTCTTCCCTGATGCCAGACCATGCCCCACAACTTGCAAGTTCAAACGTGCAGAAAACATCAATAGGACTATATTAAAAGCATGGTTGTAAATCTTGTATTTTTATTTATTACATAAAATGAAGAAAAAATATATATATGGAAAATGTCACGTACATCTGTTCGTGGCATGTTCCGCTGCAAATTCACATGCTATGCACAGGTCCTGCCATCTAGTGTTGGGCTCAGAGTGTTACAAGTTGTTTTTCTTCGAAGAAGTCTTTTCGAGTCACAGGACCGAGTGACTCCTCCTTTTCGGTTCCATTGCGCATGGGTATCGATTCCATCTTAGATTGTTTTGCCTCAAAGGGTAAGGTAGGAGTGATAGAGTGTAAAGAAAGAGATGTACATGCAATGGAATAGAGATGTATATACATATGTACAAATTTAAATGTAACTTAAATGGCTACAGGCTCCCGGGGAGGAGGGAAGGCGCATGTGAATCTGCAGCGGCACATGCCACGAACAGATGTACACTGGGTAAGTGACATTTTCCGTTCGATGGCATGTGTAGCTGCAGATACACATGCTATGCATAGACTACAAAGCAGTTCTCCTCCCCTAAGGTTGGAATAGTGTTCTTAGTTCAGCTTCTCCTACTGTGGCTTGTTGTGTTGCTAACACATCTACACAGTAATGCTTGGTAAATGTATGAGGTGTTGACCAAGTGGCTGCTTTACAGATTTCTGTCATTGGTATATTTCCTAGAAATGCCTTTGTTGCTCCTTTTTTCCTAGTGGAATGTCCTTTTGGCATTATTAACAGCTGTCTTTTAGCTTTTAGGTAACAAGTTTGGATACATTTCACTATCCATCTGGCTATGCCTTGTTTTGATATAGGATTACCAGTATGGGGTTTTTGGAATGCGACAAACAACTGTTTAGTTTTCCTAAATGACTTTGTTCTGTAGATGTAATACATTAAAGCTCTCTTAATATCTAATGTATGTAGTGCTCTTTCTGCCACTGAGTCTGGCTGTGGGAAGAAGACTGGAAGTTCCACTGTTTGATTTAAATGAAATGGTGAGATGACTTTAGGTAGAAATTTAAGGTTTGTGCAAGTACAACCTTATGTTTGTGTACTTGTATAAAGGGTTGTTCAATGGTGAATGCTTGTATTTCACTAACTCTTCGTAATGAAGTGATTGGCACTAGAAATGCTACTTTCCAAGTTAGGAATTGAATCTGACAGGAGTGCATGGGTTCAAAGGGTGGACCCATGAGTCGTGTGAGTTCAATGTTAAGATTCCATGAAGGTACTGTTGGCGTTCTTGGAGGTATGATGCGTTTTAGACCCTCCATGAAAGCTTTGATGACAGGCGCTCTAAATAGAGATTTGGTTTGTTTATTTTGCAAATAAGCAGAAATTGCTGAGAGATGCATCTTAATGGATGAAAAAGCAAAATTTGCTTTTTGTAGAAGGAGTAAATAACCTACAATGTCTTGTATGGTTGCGTCTAAGGGTGTTATGTGTTTTGCTTGGCAGTAGAAAACAAATCTTTTCCATTTGTTTGCATAACACTGTCTGGTGGTAGGTTTTCTTGCCTGTTTAATCACTTCCATACATTCTGGTGGAAGATGTAGAAATCCAAACTCTAAGATTTCAGGAGCCAGATTGCCAAATTGAGCATTGCCGGATTGGGGTGTCTGATCTGTTGTTTGTTTTGTGTCAACAGGTTCGGTCTGTTTGGGAGTTTGATGTGTGGTACTATTGACAGGTCTAGAAATGTGGTGTACCATGGTTGACGTGCCCACGTTGGTGCTATAAGTATGAGTTTGAGTTTGTTTTGACGCAATTCTAAGTGATTTATGTGAAGTTGTTTTTGTTTGTTGTCCCATTGTCCCTGAAAAATGTGATTGTTGAAGTGTGCTCCCCATCCAATCATTTATGCATCTGTTGTAAGAATGGCGTGAAGCACAGGGTCTTGAAATGGCCGCCCTTTGTTTAAATTTGTGGGATTCCACCACTAAAGCGAAATGTATGTTTGGCGGTCTATCAACACTAGATCTTGGAGATGACCATGTGCCTGCGACCATTGCTTTGCAAGGCACTGTTGTAAAGGCTGCATGTGTAATCTTGCGTTTGGGACAATGGCGATGCATGATGCCATCATACCCAACAGTTTCATGACAAATCTGACAGTATACTGTTGGTTTGGCTGGATTTTTGGCAATATGGTGTGGAACGATTGCACTCTTTGTGGACTTGGGCTTGCAAGTGCTTTTTGGGTGTTTAATGTGGCCCCTAAGTACTGCTGAATTTGCGCTGGTTGTAGGTCTGATTCTTGGTAATTTATTGAGAACCCTAGTGCGTGTATGGTGTTTATTACATAACGTGTGTGATATTGGCACTGTTTTTGAGTGTTGGCTTTTATTAGCCAGTTGTCAAGATATGGGAAGACATGTATATGTTGTCTCCTTATGTATGCTGCGACTACGGCAAGGCATTTTGTAAATACTCTGGGAGCTGTTGTTATCCCGAAAGGTAACACTTTGAACTGGTAATGTTTTCCCTGTATTACAAATCTGAGATATTTTCTGTGAGCTGGATGGATGGGTATGTGAAAATACGCATCTTTTAGATCCAGTGTTGCCATAAAATCTTGTTTTTGTAGCAGTGGGACTACATCTTGTAGTGTTACCATGTGAAAGTGTTGTGATCGGATGTAGAAATTGAGAGTCCTGAGATCTAATATTGGTCTTAATGTTTTGTCCTTTTTGGGAATGAGGAATTACAGGGAGTAAACCCCTGTTCCTTTTTGATGACGTGGCACGAGTTCTATGGCTTGTTTGAGTAATAGTGCCTGTACTTCTGTTTGCAACATTGAAATGTGTTGAGATGGAAGTTTGTGCGTTTTTGGGGGAATGTCTGGAGGAGTTTGTGTGAACTCTATGCAGTAACCATGTTGGATAATGGATAATACCCAATTGTCTGTTGTGATGGGTAACCAGTGGGTGTGGAACTTTTGCAGTCTTCCTCCCACAGGGGAAGTGTGGTGAGGGAAGGTGGTGGTAAAGTCACTGTTTGGTATTAGTGGGTTATTTTGAGGATTGGTATTTTCATCTAGATCTCGGGAATTGTCCTCTGTAGGATCCCTGAAACCCCCCTCTCTGGTATTGCGTCTGGTAAGAGGGTTTGGCTTGTGAGGCAGATGGCTCGGATGGTTGGGGTCTGAAGCCTCCCCTATATTGAGGCTTTCGAAATGAGCCATAGCTTTGGAAGTGTTGGCGCCTTTTTTTCATTTTGTCGATGGCTGTGTCAACTTGTGTGCCGAATAATTGTTGTTGGTTAAAAGGCATGTTGAGGACAGCCTGCTGGATTTCAGGTTTAAATCCTGATGACCTAAGCCATGCATGTCGTCTAATGGTGACAGCCGTTTTAATAGTTCTTGCGGCTGTATCTGCGGAGTCTAGCACCGACCTTATTTAGTTATTTGTGATTGCTTGGCCCCCCTTTACTACCTGCTGGGCTTTCTTCTGTTGGTCCTTGGGGAGATACTGAATAATGTCCTTTATCTCATCCCAGTGAGCCCTGTCATATCTGGCTAGTAGGGCCTGCAAATTGGCTATATGCCACTGATTGGCTGCCTGTGACACCACCCTTTTACCTGCAGCATCAAATTTTATACTTTATTTATCTGGAGGGGGTGCGTCTCCAGAGGGCTGTGAATTAGCCCTTTTTCTTGCTGCGCTGACCACTACGTAATCTGGGGGTAGCTGTTGTGTAATAAAAATGGGGTCTGAGGGTGGTGGCTTATATTTCTTCTCTACTCTTGGGGTTATAGCTCTTCCCTTAACGAGTTCCTGGAAGATTTGCTGCGCATGCTTTAGCATGCCAGGAAGCATGGGTAGACTCTGGTATGTGGCGTGAGTTGAGGACAATGTGTTAAATAGGAAGTCGTCCTCCAGAGATTCGGTGTGCATGGCCACGTTGTGAAATGCCGCTGCCCTGGCTAGAACCTGTGTATATGAGGTGCTAGCCTCAGGGGGTGATGGCTTTGATGCGGATAGCACTCTGGACTATTATCTGAGAGTGGATCATAGAGATCCCATGGATCCGTGTCATGTTGTGATTGCATATTGTGTGATGGAGACTGTGCAGTGGGTGTAGCAGGCGGGAAGACAGTTGAGTAGAATGAGGAGGAGACTGTTGAGGTGAAAACTGAGGAGGCAGAGATTTATCTCTTGTTTTTGGCACTTTAGCAGTTGGCTGGTCAGTGTCCAAACGTCCATGGAAGGCCAGTTTCCTCTTTGTTCTTAGAGGAGGTGCCGTGAGGATTTTGCCAGTGTCTTTGTGGATTTGTTTTCTGGCCTGTTTTTCATCGAAATCCTCCATTTGTGTCAATTCCTCATCAAATGTATGGCTTTCTTTTAATTGCTTTGAAAGTCCATGCTCCTCAGTGTAGGTATACTTTTTCGTCTCCGAAGCCGGGTTTTTTGGCACCGAAGGGCCTGGAGTACTTGTTGGCCTCGGCTCCGAAAGTGACTTTCAGGGTTTCGACTCGATGGGTCGGTGCCTTATAATTTCAGAGCCTGTGCCTCGGCTCGAGTCCAAAGGCTTTGTTGTTGGTGTGGCCTTTTTCAGTGCCGAAGATGTTGCTTGGTCACCAGTAGCTTTCTTACGGGTGGAGCCATGGCCTTCTGGCAGTGGCGTCCCCGAGGCCTTGTATTTTAGCTTGGTTTGGGTCGGGGCAAGCGTACTCACATGCTGGCCCGCTGTTATTGGTCGGTCGATGTCGGACTCTTGTTCGGAATCGGACCCCCGAACGGAGATGGTGGTGTGGATCATCTCCTCCTCTTCTGCATCGAGGCGTTCAGTGCTTCTGGACGCCATCTCTAATCTTCGCGCTCTTCAGTCTCTTAGAGTCTTTTTCGAGCGGAAGGATCTACAGGCCTCGCAAGTATCCTCTCAATGATCCGGAGATAAACACAGGTTACAAACCAGATGTTGATCCGTGTAGGGATACTTGGCGTGGCACCAAGGACAGAATCTAAAAGGGGTCCAGTCCATGAGGCTTTGACTTTACTTTTGGTCGGGCCGACCAGGCCCAAGTTGGGTGCGGGTGCCCCGAAGAGCAAGTAGAGATCTGTATCCGCCGGTACCAAAGTGTCGATGATGGATGATACGCGATCGAAAACAATACCAACGAATTTAGAGGGTTTGTAAGATTTTTCCGACTCGAACAACCAGAGTGAAGCCAATGGCGGAAAGAAAAAAATCTAAGATGGAGTCGATGCCAATGCGCAATTGAGCCAAAAAGGAGGAGTCACTCGGTCCCGTGACTCGAAAAGACTTCTTGGAAGAAAAACAATTTGTAACACTCCGAGCCCAACACTAGATGGCAGGACCTGTGCATAGCATGTGTATCTGCAGCTACACATGCCATCTAACATATATATATATATATATATATATATATATATATATATTACATATATAAATAAAATTATCAAAACCTCTCTGGCTATACCTGACTTAAAATAGTTTTATGTATATCATATACACTTTTATTACTTTTATTTACAAGAACAGCTTGGTTTAAAACTAATGCTGTAACTCACATACTTTCGGCAATAGATAAAATACTGTCACAATATCACTTCTACTCTTTTTCTTATATAACCATGAAATCTCAGAATAAGAATGGTAACCTACTCTTAGACCAACTAGTAATGGCAAACTATTCACCTTTGCTCTCACTGATACTGTCCTAATTATCTAATCACAAACTGTGTTTCATCTTTTCTTTATGTTATGCCACATCTGAATGGTTAGTAGCTGCTAAACCTTTCTTGCCTTTTTTTTTTAGTAAGAAGCCCAAACCTCTATTGTGTGCTCCTGCAGTTGCAACTCCATTGCAGCGCCCAGAATGCCCCCCCCCATCGCGACTCCAGTCAGGGATTTGAAAATATATTTCCCCTTATTTTTTCCACAATTTCCGCAACATTTTACATCCTGTGATATCACTGAATTGGAAAAATGATTCATTATATTTCTTTGAACAAGAAAACATCTCCTGCTTAACAGTTCACCTTCCCCCCACACTCTTTCACCATAGCAATGTCCTTTAGAACACTGTACTATAGTAGTAGTTCAAAAGTTCACTGATTTTTTTTTTACCAGCTGTAGGAAAATGGCTTCTTGTTGCAGTTAGCCCCCACCCCCACTCTTTGCCTGATATTGATTCTGACTTGACTGAGAGTGTGCTGGGACCCTGCTAACCAGGCCCCAGCACCAGTGTTCAATACCCTTTGAGAGGGCCTGTGGAACCAGAAGATTAAACAAGTCTCACTGGGGAGCTCTCCTTTGGGAACTGTTTACTGGTAAGTGTAAGAATAGGCTCCTCACACTCACTGGTGCAGATGCTGAATCCTGTGACCTCATGAAGGCTACCCTGATTGAGGGCTTTGGATTCACAACTGAGGAGTATAGAATTAGGTTCGGGGGGCTCACAAAATCTCGAGCCAGTCCTGGGTTGATTTTGTGGACTACTCAGTGAAAACACTGGATGGTTGGGTAACTGGAAATGAAGTGCATGAGTATGATGGGCTTTATAATTTGTTTATGAAAGAACACATTTAAGGTAACTGCTTCAATGAAAAGTTGCATCAATATCTGGTAGACCTAGGTCCAATTTCTCCCCAGGAATTGGTAAAGAAAGCAGACCACTGGGTCAAGACTAGGGTAACCAAGACTTCCACTGGGGGTGACCAAAAGAAAGGGGTTACAAAGCCTCCCCAGGAGAAAGTGGGTGACACCCCTAGAAGTAAAGAAAGAGAGTCCTCTGTAGGCCCCCAAAAACCTGTCCAGATGGGTGGGCCCGAAGACACATCCCAAAAGAAAAGTGGGTACGAGGGTAAAAACTGGGATACCACTAAGGCATCGTGCCACAACTGCAGACAGACAGGGCACCACGCCAAGGACACTTCTCATCCCAAAAACAAACCCCCAGCAAAAGGCCAGGGGTGACCAGTGTAGCCATTGGGGATGACTCATCAGATGAGGAGGTCTTCATAGCCTTCAAGTGGAGAAAGGACCCAACAGGTGAGTTGGAGGTTCCAGAGGGAAGTAGACACTTTCACCACCTACTGGTGAATGGAATCCCAGCCACTGCCCTGAGAGACACTTGTGCCAGTCACACTATTGTGCATGACAGGCTGGTGCTCTCAAATCAGTACATCCCAGGTGAGACTGCCAGAGTAAGGGTTAGCCCAGACAAGGTCACTAATAGGCCTTTGGCTTTACTGTCCCTAGAAGTGGGTGGGACTTTTAGCTGGAGAAGGGTGGTCGTCAGTGCAGACCTCCCCCTTGATTGTCTCTTTAGAAATGACCACCCAGAGGTGGGTCTGAGCCCAAAAGCAGAACTGGTCCAGCACCAGCTCTCTCCCAAGGATTCTGGAGGTACTGCCACTGCAGTGTCTAAGAGTAGGCCCAAGAAGAGAAAAGTGCAGGAAAGGAGGACAACTTTTAACCAAGGGTCCCGTAAGCCAATGGGTTTCTGCTCCAATGGGGAGAACTCCAAAGGTGGCACTGGTAAAGTCCAACCTGACCCACAAGAAGTCCTAACTAGTCAGGCAACTGTTAAGCATGAGTGGGTGGCTCCTCAGCTAACAGAAGACAGAGTACAAAAAGGATGTTTAATACAAGATGTGGCAACTCCCCACTATCACAGCAGACAGGCACCCTCAACCCAAAGAAGACTGTAACTTAGCCCCTTCCCTTGTTGGTGAGGAGCTAAAGGTGTGGTTCTGGGCACTGACAGCTGTCAGTGGCCTCTGCTGGGTGTTAGCCTTTATGGCTGCACTGTCCTTGGTATGGTGGTCTGACCCCACACCAAATAGCAAGTTAGGCCCCCTGACCCTGTTGGTCATGGTGGGGTTACTCCAGCTATAGGTAACCTCCTTGGGTAAGCTAGGGGTGACCCTGGCTAAGATACGATTAGCAGAGGTGGATACCTCTAACCCCAAAATAAAAAGAATGGGTGAAGACACTAAAAACACAGACAAGAGGCAATTCAGACTGGGTCCTATCACTGTGGAAGTAGGTCAGTTCCCCAGAGGGAATGACCTGAACAGGAGGATATGAGGCAGAGTAGGCCCTGCAACTAACCAGTCTGTTTTCCCTACTCTTCCTCGCCTGACAGACTAGGAAGACTCTCCCAGCTTTGGCTGAGTCTCCTGGCAGGAAAATGGCTCCTTGTTGCAGTTACTCCCCCCCCCCACACACTTTTTGCCTGATATTGATGCTGACTTGACTGAGAGTGTGCTGTGACCCTGCTGACCAGGCCCCAGCACCAGTGTTCTTTCACTAAAAATTTACCATTGTTTCCACAATTGCCATACCAGTGCTACCAAGGGCCCTGTGACCAGGGAAGGTCCCTAAGGGCTGCAGCATGTGTTGAGCCACCCTAAGGGACCCCTCACCTAAAACATGCACACTACCATTGCAGAATGTGTGTGTTGGTGGGGGAGAAAAAGGCAAAGTCGACATGGCATCCCCCTCAGGATGCCATACACACACAATACTGCCTGTGGCATAGGTAAGTCACCCCTTTAGCAGGCCTTAAAGCCCTAAGGCAGAGTGCACTATACCACTGGTGAGGGCACAGCTGCATGAGCAATAACCCCTACAGTGTCTAAGTCCTTTCGTAGACATTGTAAGTACAGTGTGGCCATATTAAATATATGGTCTGGGAGTCTGTCAAAACAAACTGCACAATTCCATAATGGCTACACTGAACACTGGGAAGTTTGGTACCAAACTTCTCAGAATAATAAACCTACACTGATGCCAGTTTTGGATTTATAAAAACATGCACACAGAGGGCATTTTAGAGATGCCCCTTGTATTTTACCCAATCCTTCAGTGCAGGACTGACTGGTCTGTGCCAGCCTGCCACTGAGAGACGAGTTTCTGACCCACTGGGGTGAGAGCCTTTGTGCTCTCAGAGGCCAGAAACAAAGCCTGCACTGGGTGGAGGTGCTTCACACCTCCCCCCTGCAGGAACTGTAACACCTAGCAATGAGCCTCAAAGGCTCAGGCTTCGTGTTACAATGCCCCAGGGCACTCCAACTAATGGAGATGACCACCCCTCCCCAGACAAAGCCCACACTTTTGCCGGCAAGTCCGGGGAGATAATGAGAAAAACAAGGAGTCACCACCCCTTAGCCAGGTCCACCCCTAGGTGAACAGAGCTGAAGTGATCCCCTCCTTGGAAAATCCTCCATTTTGTTTTGGAGGATTTAGCCCAATAGGGATGGGGATGTGCTCCTCTCCCCAAAAGGGAGGGAGCACAAGGAGGGTGTAGCCACCCTCAAGAACAGTAGCCTTTGGCTACTGCCCTGGGACCCTAACACACCCCTAAATTCAGTATTTAGGGGTGACCCTGAACCCAAGATTTTAGATTCCTGACGACCTACAAAGAAGAAGGACTACCTAGCTGAAAAACCCCGCAGAGAAGAAGGAAGACAACAACTGCTTTGGCCCCATCCCTACCGGCCTGTCTCCAACTTCAGAGAACCTGCACCAGCGATGCATCATGTGGGCCCAGTTACCTTTGCTGACTCAGAGGTCTGCCCTGCAACTACAAGGGATCAAGAACTCCCGTGGACAGCGGACCTGTCCAACCAAGCAAGAAGAAACCATCTTTAAAGGGACACCCACCTCACTCCAGAAGCGTTGAGTCCCCACCACTCTGCACCCGACGCCCCTGACTTGTGTCCAGAGAAACCAATGACCCAGAGAGGATCCCAAGGCGACTCTGACGGCATGTCTACCCTGCGCTAACCTCTCTGCATCCCCATGACGCCTGCAGAGGGAATCCCGGGAAGAAGATATCTGACACCTGGAGAAGCACTGCACCCGCAGCCTGCAGGCCTGTGAGAAACCGACCACTGGTGCAGCCGTGACCAGCAGGCAGCCCTCACCCTTGCCCAGTCAGTGGCTGGCCTGAGAAGCCCCCCTGTGCCCTGCCTGCAACGTCTGAGTGACCCCTGGGTCCCTCCATTGAAACCTATTACAAACCCGACGCCCTGATTACCCACTGCACCTGGCCGCCCCTGTGCCACTGAGGGTGTGTTTGGTGTGCCTACTTGGGACCCCCCAGTGCTCTACTAAACACCCCTGGTTTGCCCCCGTGGACGCCGGTACTTACCTGCCAGCAGACCGGAACCGGAGCACCCCTTGTCTCCATAGGCATCCATGTTATTTTGGCTCCTCTTTGCCCTCTGCACCTGACCGGCCCTGTGTTGCTGGTGCTGGGTGTTTGGGGTTGACTTGAACCCCCAACGGTGGGCTATCTATGCCCCAATACTGAACTTGTAAGTGATTTACTTACCACATTAACATAACTGTACTTACCTTCCCCAGGAACTGTTGAATTTTGCAGTGTCCACTTTTAAAATAGCTTATTGCCATTTTATAAGAAACTGTGTACATTACTGTTTTGATTCAAAGTCCTAACTATACCTATGCAAATTACCTTACATTTAATGTACTTACCTGCAATTTGAATCTTGTGGTTCTAAAATAAATTAAGAAAAGAATATTTTTCTATATAAAAATCTATTGGCCTGGAGTTAAATCATTGAGTGCGTGTTCTCATTTATTGCTTGAGTGTGTACAACAAATGCTTAACACTACCCTCTGATAAGCCTAACTGCTCGACCACACTACCACAAATAGAGCATTAGTATTATCTATTATTGCCTCTGTCAAGCCTCTTGGGGAACCCCTGGACAGTCTGCACACTATCTCTCATTTTGAGATAGTATATACAGAGCCAGCTTCATACATCAGCATACTAGCTTCAGTGTGTGCAGTAGCAGGTGTGTTTGACTATTACTTAATGGTAGCATATCCAGAATAGCTTTACTTAATTACGGAAAATTAAGAACCAATCAGTGATTGACTGCCTTACTATTTTACACCACAAACTATTTTTTTATCTCCCAATCTATATACAATATCCAATCAAAATTAAATTTTCTTTAAATACACTGCCCCACCATTTTAACCACCTCACATTTTTAAAACTCCATCATTCAGCTGCAGCCTTCTCCTCTTCTCCTCTATGCTACTGCTCCTTCCCTTCAAAATGTTCAGAGTGTGGACTGCAGGTCATAGCTATGTTTTTTTGGGCTAGTGCGTATGCTAAAAAGAGTGGCATTACCAGGAACCTGGGTTTGCCTAATGTGTATATTACTTGGGTTGGCCACAGAGGGTTAAAGTGGCAGAAATTGCTTCAATTGGTTGAAAACATTAGAGATTGCCAACCCCTCACCTCATGACTTTGCACAGTGGTGGTAATGAGCTGGGCACACTGACTCGCGTAGGAATTGAAATCCTAATGAAGGATACCTTTGTTCAATTAATGCACCTTTTCCCTCGCAATGCCATTGTGTTCTCTAACATAAGCCAGAGGCAGAAATAGATGTGTTCAACTGAATATCTGTCCACAGATAGACAAAGCTAAGAAACATGTTAACAGAACTGTTTCAGCATTCCTCAAGAGACCAAAACATGGGCTTGATCTACAATAATAATCTGCACTTTCAGATGGATCAGATAAATAGAAAAGATGGTGTTCACTTCACAGATGAGGGCAACAGAGTGTCTCTGACCAACTTAAAACTATGCATCCGCTGGTATATCTACTAATCCTATGCACACAACAAACACAAAGGCTCTCCTTAGAGCCACCCTATATCCCAAACACTATCTAAATTTAAAAGCAAATCTCTTTTTTTTTTTTTACACAAAGGAGTTGCGACTTTGTTGCGGAATTCACAAATCAAAACCACAAATTCAATGCACAACACCAACATATTTTTCATGTGTTTTAATTTTCACTCTCCATGTAGCAGTACATTCCTGAATTCCTCGAGTGCAATTGGGTATATTAATGGTTTCACGAGTGAGAAAGTGCATGAGTGTGTGACTGGGTAGCTGAGTGTCTCAGTGAATCTGTGAGTGTGTGTGTGAGTACCTGAGTGGGTGTATGAGTGCCACTGCATTTGTCAGTGGATGCATGAGGGTCTCATTGGGTCTGTGAGTGGGTGTGTCAGTGGGTCTGTGAGTGAGTACATGAGTGTGTGACTAGGTCTGTGAGTGTGAGTGTCCGAGTAGGTCTGTGAGTGGGTTTGTGACTGTATGAGTGTCACTGGGTCTGCAAGTGAGTGCTTGAGGGTCTGAGTTGGTCTGTGAGTAGGTGTATATGTATCAGCAGGTCTGTGAGTGAGTGTGACTAGGTCTGAGAATGGTTAAAGAAGTGTCTGAGTGCATCTGTAAGTGGGTGAGTGAGTAGGTTTGTGACTGGCGTCTGCGAGTGGATGTACGAGTGTCACTGGGTTTGTGAGTGGGTGCACAAGGGTCTCAGTGGGTTTCTGAGTGGGTGTATACGTCAGTGGGTTTGATGAGTGGTTGCATGAGTGTGTAACTGGGTCTGTGAGTGTATGAGTGACTGATTGGGCTGTGAGTGGGTGTGCGATTTTCTGAATGGGTCTGTGAGTGAGTCTCTGAATGGGTCTGTGATTGGGTGTATGAGTGTCACTGGGCCTGTGATTGGGAGCATAAGAGTCTGAGTGAGTCTGTGAGTGGGTGTATAAGTGTCAGCATGTCTGTGACTGTGTGACTGGGTTTGTGATTGGGTATCTGAGTGCCTGAGTGGGTGTGTGAGCAAGTGGGTCTGTGAGTGGATGTGTGAATGTGAGTGCATCTGTGAGTGGGTGTATGAGTATCACTACAATTGTGAGTGGGTGCTTGACTGTCTGGGTCTGTGAGTGTTTCATGATGGTCAGAGTGGGTCTGTGACTGGGTGAGTGACTCTCTGTGTGGGACTGACTGTGTAACAGTGAGTAGGTGAATATTTATTTTTTTGTTTATTGGCAGCATTCGAGAACTCGTTGCGACGTTACACTGAGGGCCACGCTGAGCGCCGTGATGGAGTTGCGACTTCATGAAATGAAAAAAAAAAGGGGGGGCTTAACTTTTTTAAAATCATAATGGGTCCCTCTACCCTGACCTCTTCTATTCATTTCTCTGTGAAAATCCATCCCCCAGGACCATTGCCGCACAATAAAATGGTGGCCGCAACTTTCTGAACAGCTTGCAGCCAGCCAGTCAAACTGCTCCATCTCGCACGCGGATTTGCAATGCTCCGCGAAGGAGTCACAACTTATCCACATCCCTATATATACAATTTTTTTTTCTAGTTAATTACAAGAAAACCACTAAACGGATTCATATCAAATCACAAAAAGGTAGCATTCTGGATCAGGACCTACCTTTCTGCCAAACTTGGTGCAATTCCGTCCAGTTTCAGCACTATCGCTGTTCAAAATTCCTACTGAAAAATGAATGGAGATAAAGTGTTTTGGGTCCCCCACTTTTTCTGGGCCCCTGCTTGACTGATCACTCCGAAACCTATCAACCATCACAAAGATATAGGCAAGTAAACAAAAAGCTTTTCCTATAGAAAGTAGGTCCTAACTATAACTACCTAGTGGTGACATGGAACTGATCATTGGCACGCATGGGAGCTGTATACCACATTTAGCCCCCAGCTTTTATATCTACTCCTCCTTTTTTAATGTGAGAGTGATACAGAAGCCCATTGGGAAGGCTAAACATATCTTACAGTTTGACACACCGCTTATTGACCCAGCTGATGTATTGTTACAATGCTTTAATTTTCAACGGGCTGTTTCTCCGCTCTACGTGTTGTTTATGCGGTCAAGATATTGTTTTTTCATGCATGTCATCAGCATGGTTCATCCTTACGCATGTTTTAGATATCAGGGTGGACAGTGAGGATTATACTTGTTACTACATTACCCAAAATTCACTGTGTTGGGTGTACTAGCTTGTGCGGAGAATATTCTCCGCACTTAACAATGGTACCATTATGACCACATGTGGGGTGACATGTATCACAGTATGCTGACAAACATATGCTATTTATCATGGTAGCTAGGGCGGTTTAGTCTAATTTATCATTATTGGGCATCCTTTGTACTTGCGGATGTTATACATACTGCCATACTAATTAGGTGGATATCACGTGAACCACCTACGCCTTGGAGGGCATTGGCTACATTCGATCATTATATTATACTTACGCATGCTGTTCTTATTCAAGTTAATATATGTACATTTGTTTATGAGATTCAAACCATTTGATTCATTGTGATCACAGTGTATAGGTTAAGATGGCTGCCATTCTCGATGCTTTTGTTTTACACTATCACTGTGGTTGTCCTTTGTTTTTGTCATTGACTATGGGTATGAAAAAGACTTGTCAGTTTCTGCTCCCTACCATCATCAAGGCTATGGCCATAATGCGTTGGGCAAGGACTTAATTGTCTTAATGAACTAACAGACTTGCATTCTAATCCAGGAGAATTTGAGTTTTGCCTGAATCAAGGAACGTGTGCTGTGTTTCATACCCATCCGTGTCAGTATCATGGCCTCGATTGATCAACAGATTACATATGAAAATATTCAAAAGCTCATAAAAGGTACAATCAAAGCAAACAGAGGTTTGGGCCCCGGAGGTTTTCCTGTAGAATGCTATGATACCTTCCAAGCTATAATTATACAATAAACCCAAAATAATTTTCAAATGCTGTAGAGAGTTTGAAAACCTCTAGAAGAAACACAGGATATACTTTCAGAAGCAATCAGAAGAACTTGGATAAAAAAAGACCCAACTTGCATCAAAAATGACTGATCAATTTCCTTTATCAAAGCTGACGGGAAATTATTAGCTAACATTAGCGAAATCAGTTTCCAAATATTTGCCTTTAATTTGCTGAAACTGAACCAACACAGGATATAAAAACTCCAGGGGTAGTGTCTGAGGTATTACATCCCTCTAAAAATTGTATTCCTTAGTAGATTGTTGGGAACAAGTGCTTTCAGCAGGGTAATGTGAAGTATCCGTCAGATTTTACCTTGGATTTTTACATGCCCACACTGACAAAAATACACCTCCTCTCATCCATCTTTGAAGGTCTCAAAAATGTTGGTTAGTTTGAGAAATATTGCATGTTAAGTATCTCTAATAATCTGCCCTCTTCTCTCCACTGCCCCTTAAGCCCCCGCTCATGTCCTGCTTCTCATATAATGGGGTTTAACAAGATGTCCGATGTGATTGTTGGGAAATCTGAAAGTCACACCCCCAACAATCTTACTGACCAAGCTAGGCCCATGTAAACTAGAATGGGCCTTTAGATTTCAACCACTATCATAGTAAATAACTGCTCAAAGCTCTTGTAGTCGGGCAAAAGACTGTAAACTATTTATTTAAAACAGCAATAGCCTGAAAATTGAAGAGAGAAGGTTTACTTTTCCAGATTTATAACTACAATATCAAATCAGCACGCCCCCATAAGCAACCACGTAGTCCAAACCAAAGAAAACAATCATTTGGAATGCAATGGGTCTCATATTTGCTCAAATTAGAGCTATCAGCTCCTAACCGGACTTTTGTTGCCACATAAGTTGAAAATGAAAAGTAAAACAGCTTCACATAAGTGAGCCAACTCATAGTGCCATGCCTTGAGCATGAAAGAGACACACAAAACAAAAAAGAAGTTTGCTTGCAGTCAAACGTGTCGGCAAAAGTGCAATTAACCATGTAACATGGTTGATGTCCAAGGCAGTAACCAAACTGGACAAACGTAGAGCATTTACCAATAATAACAGAGGATTTTTGAAATGCAAGCCCCTGAACGAGCTACAGTAATAGGCTTGAGGTGGGCATTAACAGCCCAAATAAATAACAACACATTGAAAAAGCAGCACTGGTGTGCTGCTATGCTCAACCTTAAAACAAGTAATTGCCTGTACTGAAACATGTTTAAAAAACGTTAAGGGAATGCAATATTAGATAAATGCATGGACCAAACCATCTTGTTCAACAGAGAAATTAATATAAATAAAGCTAGTGCAATTAGAAAAAGTGATTAGCAGTATAACGTTGAAGGTCAGACAAACATATTCAGCGAACAAAATGGATCCTTTCACTCTAATGCCTCTTTAGAGCAACCACAAATGACAAAAAATAATATTGAAAGAGACTCTATCTTCTATCCTATTTAATTGATTGGCTTCCTGAAGAAACTGCTATCTCCCCCTCAATCCTTTGTTACAGGTGACATTAACAAATCATTATATTCTAAAAGCACACCTTTTGTCCATCAGACCTAAATATAATAGCAATATGTATTTCCAAATCTTCTTAATACCATTTTATTGGTTTTTCTCATAGGTTTTTGGAAGAACAAATTTGTCTAAGAAGTAATTACTGCTAATTAAGTTACACAGTACTTATCAACAAAAAATGTATAATAAAAATATGCATTTTCCAAACGTTCCATGAGAAGAATGTCCTTAAGCAAACCGGAGGCCATCTGAAGTTACTATGGGAGGTGAAAAGGCCGATGTTACTTTGGTTGAGCTTGCATTTGTGAGTTGCTCATTTGTGATACATGCAGTCAAGCTCTGGAATTCACCACTTCAGGAAAATAATAAAAATGCTACTATTCTGATCTCTCATTTCTCTCCGTTCCCGTTCAGCACACTGATGACCTTTCTGGTTGTTCTTTATAGAAACATGGAAATCATGCGTATGTCGACAAAGTTCTGGAAGCATAAACAGGTAGTGTGAGACCCATTACCATAGATAGCAGTCACTCCTTGAATTTCTCCATGTTGTTGTCTGAATCATGTACAAAACGTTTTTGCACTGTTAATGGACCACCCGTATCTGCTTGAGCTTTACCAAAAATATGCATAAAATTATCAAGCCATGTCCCTGACCAAACTCCAATGCACACTGTGCAACAGTAGAAAACAAAGAGGACTTTTTCTATGCAACTGGGTTAGAACCGTTTCAAATTACTTAAAATATGTGATTTCTTTAGCATTTGTTTAGGAAGCCTGCTAATATCTGTTAAAAGCACAAGTTACTTGCATGCAGGGGAAGACTTCTTGACATGAAAGCGTTCATGTCCCAAGCATCCAGTTTTTTTGTTTTAAAGACTCCTTGTTGAGAGGAAAGCAGGGTTATTTGACTTAGTTTTGGCAGATGAGGCATTGATCAATAGTTCCTATTTTTTGGGCTGAGTCCATAACAAAGAAGTGTGTATTGGGGTATCTTGGTGGTCTACATGTCCCATGGCCATATTCGCAAAAGGAGTTTTCCAACCCTCCACATAGGGCTCCAGGAGATCATCAATAAAAGGGAGCAAAAGCTGGTTTGTAGAATCTAGGATTCCTGTAAGGACGTTAGCTCTTATTACACATCTGACAAGCATAATTTCAAGAACCTCTGCCACAAATATGGCCATAGAAGAGCAATCCTGCCCACCACACTGGGGCTAAAATTTCAAGTCAGTCACAGGATAGGTGACTGGAAATTCTAGCCCGAGGGAGGTATGCAGCTCACTAGTAATTTTGCAGGTTACAGAAAAAAAGAAAGAAACTGGAGTTAGAGACTGCTACATTGTTTTAACACTTTAAATCTAGCCCAGTGCCAACGAGGCAGTCATGCCTTGAGATCTTCTTAAATATCTTAAAAGAGCCACTGTACTTCTTGGGGAGACTAAAAGGCATAACCAGGTTCAAGTATTACTGTGAAGCCTTGCATTTGTCAGCATTTTGTTGGGGATGATTCAATATGCCTTTAACCAGTAATGAGATGATGAATCCGGTAACAGTCCTATGAGACAAATGGCTTTCACAGGCGCTGGGGCAAAGGGTGACCCAATATATTGAAATTTCCGAAAAATAAACTCTGTGGTACTTGACAGCGATCTCAGTGCTGCCACTTCTTTGTACTTAGTTGCTTAAGGGCTGTCCTCGCACTCCCAGAGAATGAAAAGCAGGCAACAGAGTTGCAACACAAAGCTAATCACCATACCCACCTGTAGTTGAGGTCAGTCAGTGATATCCAATTCGTTCATTTCATGCACTGTAGGTAGTCTGACTTTGTCGATGACAGAGTCCTGTAAGGAGAAGAAACCCAACACAAAGCTGAGAAAAAACTGTAATAACAAAACAATCTACAGATCCTATGCTGCTCCGAGAAAAAGAATTGATATCTTTGGTGACAGGAAAAGCCATTATGGAGCCAAGTTGTCACATTCAGTAATGCTTACTAGCTCCACAGCTGGAGGTAATCAGGTGCCTCCTAGACCCACTGCCGGGACTAACGTTTTCGAGAGCTTGTGATTTTCAGAAGTTGGGACGAAATATGCATTAGACAACCATTCTCATATTTGTGTAAAATAGACTCTCTCAGTGACTTCATCACTTTGGCTATTTTGCCAACATGATCTAAATGTTGGAATACAGGAGAGTAGACAACATGTTTGCTACCTTGCATCAAACTGACATAAACACTGAGATAAAAGACCTATGATTGCATTTAAAAGTTGCATGTTACAAAAGTTAATTCTAAAAGATGAAGGATGCATTTCTCTTACAGAAAAGAACAAAAATGTAAAAATTCTACGAAAATAACCATCAGTCACAAACATTAAATGATTAACCACAAATTGTTTCACTTAATGCTCATGTTTTTCCCCACACTGGATCAGTGTGTGCATGCTAAAACAGTTAAATGATATTCCCTAACAATGTATTCAAACTTTTCGTAATTGGGTAGGCAGTGACATCAAACAGGGTTTAAGATTTATTTGGCCGGTTTAGAATTATTATAAAATTAATATCACAATAAAGTCACTGAGATTATCAACTGTATAAAATAATTCAGCCACGTACTATTTAAATATCATGTGCTCATTTTTTTAACTTTCATAATGATACTTAATTTTAAAAAAAGGTACGATAAAACTTGAAGCATAACGTAGCCTAAGGAGACTAATTACCATCTCTATAATACATTATTTGTTCAAAGTGCTGCAAAATTTATCAGCTTCCATAGTAGTCAATAATGATGGTAACCATGATGCGAGCTGATAACTGAGGTGATGTTCATTTCAGTTGCTTTAACCCTACATCATAACCGATTTCAAATGGTGCTAGACAACACCTGATACTCTGAACACCAAGAGAGATCAGTCTGTCTGTGTAAGGGAAAGTTGCTCTGCCAGTTAGTTACATGGAGAATTGCTTTGCGTCACTAAGAAGAATGAACAGTACAAATATCTAATGACGGTTATGTTTTTAATTAAAGTTGCACCCAAGAAGAACAATCCATCGATTTACACTGTTAAAACATGCTTTGAATGTTCTATACGATTCAATTCATAATTACATTTGTCTGATAACTCACATAAGAAGTATACATGCCTTACAGAGACCCAGGACGACATAAAAAACACTTAACACCTGCAAAGAGGAATTAAATTAATGAACACAGAAAATCTATGAAACATTTTTTAAAAAGTGTAAAAGGGTAAATAGGTTTATAACATCTTCGCATTTTAATCTGTAAATTAGAAATAAAAAAATAGGAAATCACCTAGTTTAAAAATGTTTTATCCCGCTCAGAAAAAATGCAGGGTAGAGAGTCGGGTTGGAAGTACTCTCCGAGAGGAACTTTACACAGTCACTTTAAAGCAGCATGCAACATAGAAATAATTCTAACAGGCAGTGGAATTAGAGTCAGTTCAATTTAAGGACAAGAGAGACAAAATATCCGTAGCTATTTTATCACACATTGAGAAATGATGGCGGATTGTTTACAAGTTTAACAAAGATGTCGATGAGGGAAAGTTAAAATTAAAAGTAAGTAAGGTTTCCTTTGGCTTCAAGGAATCTTCATTATTATCCACACACAAATAATAGCTCATACCTTCATTTATATAGTAATGGGCAGCAGAAGTAGAAGACGATTGAAGTAATTAAGAAATCACGAACAAAAATGACCCAAAATTGCACTACCTTTGCAGAAATGCTTGATCCACGTGAGTCTTAGAACTGTTCTAAAAAAGATGAATTTCCAATGCTGCCTTGAAACTAAAATCTGTGAACATAATGAAGTAAAACATACTTCAAAGAGTTCACGAATTATAATTCCGGTGAAATCATATATGCTATTTGGTGTCTCTGCCGTAAGATAGTTGTGGGTCTAACAACACATAAAGTGAAAAACAGGTTCTTCCAGCATCGATGTGTAATTAAAAAGTGGAACACCAATTGTTCAACACTACAAGGATGCTGCCCACGCCACTGAAGACCATGATGGAAGATTATCGAACTACTAATCTTGTCCCCTCGCGGCTGCATCTTTACAGCTTCCCTCACCCTACAAAAGTGCAAATGGACTGCATGAATTATACCAACTGAACATAGACTCAATGAGGCTGATGACTGGGGACAGATAACATTATGCAACATTTAACGCCATGTATATTCCTGTAATTTATCACAGGAATCACATGTAACATATTTTTGATTAAGCAGCACTGGTGTGATGGTGACAGCATATCATGTAGTGATCAGCAGTAATGAACAGGTACTTTTCACCCTGTGTCAATGGGCTGAGGTCTACAGGCTCACTCGCCTTTTTAAAAGTTCCACTGCTGTGTGCTTAACTCACTGTTGGCATACATTAGGGAAGTTCTGGAGTACTGCGCAGCGCAGGAATAGCAACTCTACGTTAGTGGTATGTGTGCCTGGGAAGGGAACAGTACAAGGATGGGGCACTGCTGTGCTGTACATGTGTGATTAGTACATGTACTGGGTGTATGCATGCCTGAGAGTAATACTTTATGTGAGATGCAGTCCTGTGCAGTGCTTGGGCAGGGACAGCATGTGCTGGTTGTATCTGTGCTTGTGTGAAGTGAAGGGTGAAGTGTTCTGCAGCGCACACACAGAGTGAGTGTGTGCTCTGGCACTGTGTGCGTTTATGAAGACCACGCCCTGGTTCAATATAGAAAAGCTTCAGTGCTGAACAGTGCATGCAGACTGAGCGAGTGTACTGATTTCATGTGCACGTATAAGGGTACAATGCATAGAGGTAACAGTGCTGGACCCAAAGTGTGCTGTGAAGGTACAATGAGTGAGTGTGCCAGCAATGATACATTGTATGGAGGACTCTGGGTTCAAAAACACGATGAGATGAATCCCCAAGACAGATCTGCGTATTGCTGCATTCCTGTGAGGTGGGTGGGGACACACTGGAGGATAAGGATGAGACTGCCTTTACAGTTCAAAAGACTGCTCTTTGATTCAGTGATAGATCACAAAGACAGGGCCTCTGCAGTGACCCACTATGCCAAGACATGTGAATGTCTGGGTCGGGGCCCTGAGGCTGGAAAATCCTGCTCCCACATCATCATTTACAGTAGCCACCCCATATGCCAGAAGGGCCTGCCAGTGTCAACGTTGCAAAAGAAGCAAGGCATCACCGGAAAGAGTTACAGGGTACGAATCTTAATTTGGACACACACTGCTAGGGAACTGCCCCAACTCACTGTAGAGGACTACTGGAAATGCTGTGGACGAGGAACTGCCCCTGACTCGCATGTAGAGGACTGCTGGGGATGCTGTGGAAGACATCACATCCTCACATGCTCCAGTCGGGAGCTAAATAATGGATTCCCCACCCCCACTGAACAAAGTCAACTTACCGCTTCTTCACGAGCAGGGAGCTACTCGGGCATCTCAGAGACCTTCTGCTTCACCGCTCTGGAGACAGACCTCTCAACAGAGCAGAACTCACAAGTGCACATTCGAAGGCACCCGCTGCATAGATGAACTCTTCTGCGCTGCAAGAGTGCGTAAGACGAGAACTGGGCCAGTCAGATCCTGGGAGAACTCGCTGCAAACGGTGCTGTGGTACCACAGATACTTTTGACTAAGGAAGAACTCTTGTGTGTGGCCTAATAATTTGCATTCATTTAATGCGCCACCACTGAATGGGGAATAACACTGATACGTTACATGAAGGAGGGTGCGACAGCGACTCATCTGATAACTACTAGGGAACTGTGTTACTGCATTTGAATGTTGCATTTATTTGCATCTGTAGTTAGAAATAAAATAGCACTTTTTTCTTACAAATGCAAGTAGTTGGCTGTACAATTAATTATGATTCATACTGTTTGTACTTTGATTTAAGGATGAGGTTCACTGAGCTGTATCTCAATCCCCATGAAGGAACCTTGACTGCTTGACCAGAGTTACTATTGAAAGTCATGCACAGAAGGGGAATTTGACCCAGTCAAGTGCCAACCACAGTAGGTCAGGCCCTGGGACATCAGGAGTAAAAGGCCTCAACCGCTACAGTTGGGCCCAGTAGCCCCTATGTGACTTGTTGCACTTTGAAAGGGGTTTCAACACCAGTATACTCAATATGCAGACATGGTAGATGAGTTATCTCAATTTGCATTGCTAGACAATCTGTGTGAAGGTTCTCAATGCCTTTATCACAGCCTACTTTTGATTCCTTATTTTTCTTTGGTTTGGCACATTTCTCATTCTTGGTCAATATTCTGGAGTTTCCCATACAAGTGTAATAGTAAATTAAGCAGTTTCTCACTACTTTTTGTAGTCCACTCTGGTAGCATAACCATAGTTTCCGTAAATAGATATTTTTCACAAAGCTTTGACTTTGAACATAGCTCTTGTTCGTTGCTCTTCGGCTGGACCTCTTCTTCAGTGATATATATTTTATTTGTGGCTACATGGAAACAAGAGTGCGTTAGTACCACAAACCAAATGTAGCAGACAACAAAAGAACCAGAACATCAATGATACAGTTATGTAAACACTTATATGTCAATAGATAGGAGCACTTGTTGCATTAAAGGAAATAATGTAATTCCTTTAGACAATCCTGAGTGGATATCCCTGGCAAGCAATGTGAGCCTCTTCTTTTTTGTGTGTTGTTTTGATATATGCTAGACATTCTATTATTTGTCACATTATCAAGTCTTTTTTCCAGTTTATTTGTAGTTCAAGGAGGCAAGATTCAATGTTTTTAGGTTCATCTTTTTATTTGTGTCTACCTCATTTTTGATCTCTAAATATTTTTTGTTGTGTCACTTTCAGTTTAGACAGCCTCTCCTTTTTGAGACGCCACTGCATTTAGCACAATGAATTCTTTTCCCGAGCATTTGAACATGGCTGTGAGTAACAGCACCTCATCTGTCTGCATTGTGGAGTACATTGAGGTGTTGTGGTCAAGTGTTTTCTCACCACTTGATGGTACAACATAATCAGAGATGCAGTAACACAATTCATATGTTTGCTAATTTTCTATGTCATTAGTTTTTTGATGTGTGTAAATATTAAGCTGTTGAAAATGAAGCCTTTCTGTTTACCTTTAGGAAAGGTATCAAATGGGTCACATTTACTGACCACTGAAAGGACACAGTATGATATCCATTGATTGACTTCAGCCTTGCCTAGTATTGGGACTCTCAGTCTAATCTCTTTTCAGAACCTTGACCGAGATTATTTTATTTTTTGAGGAAGTTATAGTCTTCTTTTCCTATCAGATTTTGGATTGAATTCCTGTTAAAAGTAAATTTCCTTTAGCAGGCAAAACAAATAATATTGCACCCGCTGTTTTTTCATTGTTGAATGACATACCAGTTTTGTTGCTACACATTTGTTTTTGCTTTTCAGCTATTCAAGATTATACAAACTGCTAACTTACATAGGAGTTCTTGGAGTATTAAAATGGTTGGCATTTTGTCATAAAGAATATTGGCAAGCCATTTGCCACCTTGTATATACATACATTTCATAATTGATTGTTTACAATTCATTTGATTTATGGGCTATACCTATTTGTTGTACTGAGGGTGACCCATCTTGATTTATGGTGTGGGTCGAAATGTTGACAGCTCAATTTCTCTTGAAAAATCACTGTCAATATGACCAGTGTGTATATACATATATATTTTCCGAGCATTGATTATCTCACCTACCACCTGCACTGCATCGTCACTTAGAGAAACTATTGAAAACTTTAATTGCAGGGTATGTATAACCTTTTGTCCATAATACAGGCTATTCCAAGGCACTTTGTCCTGTTCATTCTTTGTGGTTGAAGGATTTTCTCTCCACTTACATGGCTCCATAAATGATCAGTATAATTGAATGAATACAAAAGAACAATATTTTGTCGTTTTTGGATAGAATATTTCCTAATCACCTGATAACCAGATAAAGTTAAAAAGAAAAACTGTCAGATGCAATTTTACAGATCTCTCCCCCAGAAAGACTGACCCAACTTTGGATCCGTAGATATGTGATATTCAGGCATCTTCTATTGATTAACTCACCACACGTTGTAATAACTTGTTACGTACTTTCATCTATGTAGTCGCCCAACTTAAATTATCTTTAGTAAACAAGAAAACATCTCTATTATAGATTGGTTTACTACATAATTTGGGGGCATCAAAACAAAACTAGGCTTGGCTTCTTGGAAAAGGTAGAAGACAGGTACAAACTTGATAAAATCAAAGTTTACTCTAATCTCTATTCCTTAGTCACAGTTAGAAAATGTTGTTGGAAGTATGAACTAAGATTTGTTTTAAACAAGGTAGCCTTCAGAGGAAACAGTATAAGGATTCCCACTGACGAGTAGGTCAGTTAGATGCTCAATTCAAGCCTCTTTTTACGTCCATCCTCCTCTTCTAAGTGGAAACAAATCATTATCACTATTATCGTTACTAAAAAGGTTTGAGATTTCATGCTCAAGTTCTAGAAGTCCTATCATTATTTCATACATTAGGGGGTTCCCCAATTTTGTGTTGCTTTATTAGGTGGGTTGGGAGCAGGCCCTCCTGGAGGACAATGCTGCTGAGCTCTTTGCACTTTATGGGACTACAGTTATGGCTCCTTAAGGAACAGGTGCGTTGTATTTATGTTTTTCAATTTTGATTGAAGGTTTATGCCAATGGGTTTGATGTGGGTTTGATGTATGTTTGTTTTCTTTGTTTTACGGTTATGGTTTTATTAACTAATAAACTCATCTTATCACCACTGCTCTTCCCCTACTGTAAAAGAAAAATCGCCATCTCTTATACCCTATAATTTGGTATCACAAAGTGCTTCCTGTTGAATATTTGCAATTACAAATTTTTAGGCAAGCTCATATTTCTCTTATAAAAAACATAAATACAGTCAACTATCCCAAAATCGCAGGTGCACCTTTACTCACAAAAATCACACAAAAATAACTCATAAAGTCTCTGACTACCTAAAGGTACATTGCCTGCTCCAAGACAACTCTGGCATTTGTCCTGCACAAGAACCAATACAGACCTTTTGGATCAAAGGGAATTGTTATTTTGATCAGCTGATAAATGATAAACAGTTATGGTGTGAATGGATCTTTCTGTTGCACTTGAAAACACTTACTATGACATCTACCTGTACCGAGCAGACAAGGTGGCAGGTGTTTAAAACAAGACAACTGTGTAATTTAAGTATCATTTTCAGGGGGTGCAGATAGTGGAACAAACCAAGTCCACTGTGGCTAGCATCTAGCAACTTTCACTCTAGTGTCCTGTGACATGCTCTCTGTGATCTTCGACATCCCTGTTTTTACTTAATATGTATCTACAACAGCTATGCTCAATCTTATCTGAGCTTGGTGACAAGGGCAATTTCAACATCACTGACTATGTATAGCTGTTGTTTTCTGCATGACAGTTTCACCAACAACCGCGTAGTGTTATGGTGCACATCTGAATGGGGATGACAGCAAAATGGTTGGCTTTAATACCAATATGTCTGGATAGACACTGTTGAAAAATACAACCTCTGTCACCAATCGATGTTCAAGAAAGGCTGTAAAAGACTTTCAGATATTTTTGTGTTCTAAACACTATGAAGTATATGTTCCTCACCTCACCCATACCTACTGAGATCATTGATGGACTTTCTGTATTTTTTCCTATGACACTTCTTCAGTAAGTCTTAACAAAAGTACTACTTATTCTGATGTAATTTCCTTCACTCCGTTTTCCCTTAGTGCCTAATATTACCATCAAATTGCTCAATTTGTTTGGATCTCTGCCCTCTGCACATTTTGCATCATGCAGGTAAACAAACTGTGTTCACTTTCACTGGTATTAGCAATTCTTCTCTAGTTACAGCCTGAGTGTCCAGTTCTTTGAAGCAGGCTACGGTGATTCTTCTATCTGAGAAACCTCCTGCTAATAAAGAGATTCTTTCAAGAAAAATAAGCCATTTGTTAACCCAGCAGGTTTGCTAACTTCTGGTCCATCTTTCTTCTACTTCTTCCTGCTACATTTCTAGACATACATGTCAATCTTCAATTATCCTCCTTCTTGGAAGAAATGACCTGTTTGTTCCTATTCTGTTACTTTTTAGACCTTTTCATAACACTGAATCTACACTACTATTATCTCCAATGATCTTAGGATGATGGTGGACCAGGGCGATGTTTCCAACGTGGCCTTCCTCGACCAACTGCTAGCATCCAATACTGTCAATAACTCCATTCTTATCAACATTTACAGGTCTGTGGTATTCAGGACAGTGCTTTTAGATGGTTGAAATTGTTTCCCAACGGCCTTCACCAGGTTGTACACCTTCCTCGTTATCATTCTAATATCCATCAACATGCCTGCAGTTTTGCCAAGGAGGCGTCTTTAAGTTCTACAGGTTTTATTGCCTATGTGGTTACTTTGCCTAGGCTACTTTGTATGGACTGATGTTGCAGCTTATGCTGATGATACTTTAAATCATCTTACACTTGGGGATAAGGCTTCTTTTCATTCTTGTCTCCTACAAATGGCCAAGTGGATGAATTGGAATAACCTAACTTTAAATAAGGACAAAACTGGAATCATTATCATAATTATTGGCAGTTCGTCTTTTAGCACCATGCCATGACAACATCCTGCCACAACTGCGTTACTATTTATGGACTCTGTTTATGCATAAAAACAAGTAAAAAAAAATTCAATATTTTACAGTCTATACACAAGAAGTTACTTTTGACGACCTGGGAGGATGTATTACACTTCAGTAAGGAATGAAATAAAGGTTATCTTGTACTGAACAAACTGTCTTTGTGTGTTTGGATGATACAAGTGTATCAGCTTATACATTTGAACCTACTTTTGAACCCTGGACTGTTAAGGTTTTAGTAGTATGAAATAAACAAGAGGAATTGTTACATGCTCTGGTGTGCCTCTCCTACTTTGTATATTGATGGTATAGCTCCTCTGAGCTGTGGACCTTAGAATAGCAGCCATCAGTTAGTCCACTGCATAGACATTCTCACTCTGTTAAAAACTTAGGAGTCTATTTCGACCCACAACAATCACTTTCCACTCAGATGAAGAAGTTTGTTCCATATAAACATAAGAATGATCAGGAAAATAACTCTTAATTTCCCTGATCACTCTTGTGAAACAGTGATTCACTTGTAGTCTCTTTGCTGACTTTTGTCCACCTTACACAACCCTGACACACCACTGGCAGCTGGTTCAGAATGCCAGAGCTACAAGTCTGCTTAAGCTTCTTTGTCAGGCTCACAGTTCTAATGGCCTTACGGAGCTTTAGTCGCTCCCAGCTGTAAAGTGGTGTACTTAAGTCCCTCTTCTTACCTTAGAGCATTATGTACGCCCAACATTCTGTCTACCTTCATTCAAAAACGAATCTTTATGTGGCTGCTCTGGCATATTGCTTTCCCATGTTCCCAATATTTTGTACGGCTCGGATTGGAGGTTAGTCCTTCTTCCTGGCTAGAATAGTTTTTCCTTTCGCAGACACATTAAGACATTTCTTTTTACTACTTTCCTATTCTTTTATTTCGTTTTCTGTGATGTCAACTCCTTAGCCCTACGGCTGTCACAGAGCTTGTCATAAATTGATATTATTCTATATTTTTAAAACTCTAAATGAACGAATGTGTGGACTCATGACAGAGAAAAGACAACTTGCTCTGGATTAATCTCAAAACAGCTGCATCACCTATACCACAATTGTAAGCTTACTGGGAAAAAAGAGCAGAACAATTGTGGAGAGTGCTGCCATGAAGAGAAATGCAGAAAGAATTTTCAGCCAGCCTCCCATTCCTGTTCTGACAAAACGGGGTACATGCAAGACTTGTTTTTGAAGATTAACCTATTGCTCCAAAATAAAAAATAAAATATTTTTTGTTCAAATAATCTAACTATCTACAAGTAGAGAACTCAACAAAGGTTGTAAAGAATTACTTTAAAAATACGGAAACTTTTGAGCATCCTACCACAAACCAAAGCCAGCAACCTCAAATCTCAGACAACTAATTTGGAGGAATGCCTTTTCTTGAACCCTAAATCTAGAACAGAAACAATGTACTGGAGTTCAACTTTTTGTTTTTTTATGTGGTCCCACAAACACTGAAAGACCTGATTCCACGAACAATATATTCACTTTGGCATAGGTGGTATCCATGGAACTCTAATTAAACTATATCAATTTGAAAAATGTATTAACTTAAAGAAAACATGCAAACGAGAGAAAAAATGTTTGATTTGTTTTTATTTATAAAGAAAAAGAAAAGCAGCAAAAACGCCAACGTAAAGCAAATTTAAGTAAAACACAGGTTACATTTTTTTTTATATAAAGAAAGCAATCCTAAAAAAGAGCCTTCATCTTGAACGTAAAATAGAGAGTAAAACTAACACTGCCCATTTAAGAATTCCTGATGCTGTACTGTTCCATCATCTTCTAAATTCAGGCAATTCCTTTTTGTGAAAGAGTACAGTAACAACATTCCTATTTTTGTAGTCCACAAAAGGCGGGTGGGATATTTATAATTTAAGAAAGAATATCCATGATGGATAGTTAAGAATACTTGTAAGTAACTTTTATTTGCCATGAAAACAACACACACAAACATATGCGTCCCCATCGCCTCCAGAACATAAAAGCATTACGTGGAAAACAAACCTTAGATGTCATGGAAGGCAGCTTGACACGCTAGCATGTCCTTTTGGAGTTAGGACCTACAGAAGAGCTTAGCACATGCCAAGCGTCACCGCTCAAAAGTTTAAGACTGAAACATTGCTCATAAGAGCTGACATGGCTGCTTTAACCCCTTCGCTGCCTGGCCTTTTCCCCTCAGGTGCCAAGCCTTTTTTTGGCTGTTTGGGGCAGTTCATGCTTAGACCCTCATTACATTTTGTCCACATAAGCTATCCACGGCAAATTTGCGTCCTTTGTTTACAACATCCTAGGGATTCTAGAGATACCGAGACTTTGTGGGTTCCCCGGAAGGAGACTGTTAGAAATGGGGTCTTTGGTTGGCAGTCAGGTTACCCCCTGTCCAAGCAAGGACCCTCACTCTAGTCAGGGTAGTCACACACAATACAAATTATCCTGTGCCCGCCCTCTGATAGTTTGGCACTGAGCAGTCAGGCTTAACTTAGAAGGCAATGTGTAGAAGTATTTTTGCAATAAATCATACAATAACACCATATAGCACCACAAAAATACACCACACAGTTTTTAGAAAAATATATAATATTTATCTGATAAGATGCAGGTCAAACGATTAAAATGCAATAAGTAAATGTTGAGATATCACTGAAAAGTGAGTCTTAAGTCTTTTAAAAGCAAACAAAGTCTCTTTCAAGCACAAAGTATCTGGTTTGCGTGAAAAATCTCTGCAAAGAACCGCAGAGGAGGAGAGGCGTGGAAACAAAGGGGTGTGCATCAATTTCTCGGGCCGCACGCGGTGAGGCGTCATTTCGTTTTCACACAGGGACGGCTGTGCGTCGATTTCCATTGCTCGGTCATGGATCCTCTTCGGGTTGCAGGGTTTTTCGACGCCCCGGGGACGATGCGTGGATTTCCTGCACTGGCAGGATGAAGTCAGAGGTGCTGGGTCAATACAGTGGGCGTTGCATCGAATTTTCTACCGCACGGCAGGAGATGCATCGATTCCTCTCTGGAAGTCAGATAGCATTGTTCCGGCTCGGCTGTGCGTCGATCCATTGGGCCGTGCGTCGAATTTCCGGTCGCTACGCTGCCGCTACGTCAATCTTCTCATTGCAAAGTCAGGCTGCGTCGTTCCAGTTCGGCGTGCAGTGAAATTTTCACTGCAGTGCAGGCTGTGCGTCGTTTCTGGCAGGCTGTGCGTCGAATTGCGCCACACAAGTAGTCCTTCTTGTAGAGATGCAGTCTTTTTGGTCCTGAGACTTCAGAGAACAGGGGGCAAGCTCTATCCAAGTCCTTGGAGAGCACTTCTTCACCACAGCCAGAGAGCAGCAAGGCAGCAGGGCAACAGCAAGGCAGCTGTCCTTCACAGAAAGCAGACAGGTGAGTCCTCTGGGCAGACAGGCAGTTCTTTTTGGCAGGATGCAGGTTCTGGTTCAAGTTTCTTCTCCAGGAGTGTCTGAGTTGGTAGGGGAAGTGGCCCTGTTTATATACCCAAATGTGCCTTTGAAGTGGGGAGACTTCAAAGAGTGGCTTAGAAGTGCACCAGGTCCCCTTTCAGTTCAATCCTGTCTGCCAAGGTCCCAGGAGGGGTTGTGGCAGTCCTTTGTGTGAGGGCAGGCCCTCCACCCTCCCAGCCCAGGAAGACCCATTCAAAATGCAGATGTATGCAAGTGAGGCTGAGTATCCTGTGTTTGGGGTGTGTCTGAGTGAATGCACAAGGAGCTGTCGACTAAACCCAGCCAGACGTGGATTGTAAGGCACAGAAAGATTTAAGTGCAGAGAAATGCTCACTTTCTAAAAGTGGCATTTCTAAAATAGTAATATTAAATCCAACTTCACCAGTCAGCAGGATCTTATATCACCATTTAGGCCTTACTAAATATGACCTTCCTACTCCTTTCAGATCAGCAGCTACCACTCAAACAATGTATGAGGGCAGCCCCAATGTTAGCCTATGAAGGGAGCAGGCCTCACAGCAGTGTAAAAACGAATTTAGGAGTTTTACACTACCAGGACATGTAAACTACATAGGTACATGTCCTGACTTTTGCCTACACAGCACCCTGCCCTATGGGTTACCTAGAGCATACCTTAGGGGTGTCTTTTGTGTAGAAAAAGGGGAGTTCTAGGCTTAGCAAGTACTTTTAAATGTCAAGTCGAATTGGCAGTTAAACTGCACACACAGGCCCTGCAGTGGCAGGCCTGAGACAAGTTTAAGGGGCTACTTAAGTAGGTGGCATAATCTGTGCTGCAGGCCCACTAGTAGCATTTAATCTACAGGCCCTGGGCCCATATGATACACTCTACTAGGGACTTATAAGTAAATTAAATAGTCCAATTGGGTAAGATCCAATGTTACAATCTTTAAAGGGAGAGAGCATATGCACTTTAGCACTGGTTAGCAGTGGTAAAGTGCGCAGAGTCTTAAAACCAGCAGAAACAGTATCTAAAAAGTGGAGGGAGGCAGGCAGGCAAAAAGTTAGGGGAGACCATCCTAAGGCTGTCAGGTCTAACAGAGACCAAGGAATTAGCCAAAATACAGCAAAAATTTAATTTTTTTCCAAACAAATTGGAAAGAAGGGCTGCAGAAGAAGGCTTGTGGTTTTCTTCACTGCAAATGGCATCAGCAAAGGGTTTGCAGTGTTAACATCACCGTTATCCCAGCTTTCAGGAACAGGCAGACTTGAATAAGAAACCCCAATTTTTCAACACAGTTTGGAATTTTACTGGGACATAACCCATTTTTAATATTTTTTGTGCTTTCAGCCTCCTTCCAGATAGTGACAGAAATGGGTGTGAAACCAATGCTGGATCCCGGAAAGCTAAACATTTCTGAAAAGTAGAGAAAATTATGAATTCAGCAAGGGGTAATTTCTGTAGATCCTCCTACAAGGGTTTCCTACAGAAAATAACAGCTTAATACAAAAATACTGAAATTGAGGTAAAAAAACTGTCATTTTTCTCCATGTTCTACTCTAACTTTTTCTTGCAGTGTCAAATTCTTTAAAGCAATATACCGTTACGTTGGCTGGACTCTTCTGGTACCTTTGTATTTCCAAAATGGGCACAAGATAAGGTGTTGAGAAGCAGTGGTTATTTGCACATCTCTGAATTCCAGGGTGCCCATACTAGCATGTGAATTACAGGACATTTCTAAAATAGACATCTTTTTTACACACTGTCTTACATTTGGAAGGAAAAATGTAGAGAAAGACAAGGGGCAGTAACACTTGTTTTGCTATTCTGTGTTCCCCCAAGTCTCCTGATAACAATGGTACCTCACTTGTGTGGGGAAGCCTAATGCTTTCGACAGGAAACGCAACATGGACACATCACATTTTTACTTTGAAATCTGACATGTTTTTTGCAAAGTGCCTAGCTGTGGCTTTTGGCTTCTAGCTCAGCCGGCACCTAAGGAAACCTACCAAACCTGTGCATTTTTTAAAACTAGACACCTAGGGGAATCCAAGATGGGGTGCTTGTGGGGCTCTGACCAGGTTCTGTTACCCAGAATCCTTTGCAAACCTCATTTGGCCAAAAAAACACTTTTTACTCACATTTCGGAGAGAGAAAGATTTGGAATCTGAGAGGAGCCACACATATTCTTCCACCCAGCATTCCCCCAAGTCTCCAGATAAAAATGCTACCTCACTTGTGTGGGTAGGCCTAGTGCCCCGGAAAGGAAATGCCCCGAAACACTATGTGGACATGTCACATTTTCTTAAAGAAAACAGAGCTGTTTTTTGCAAAGTGCCAAGCTGTGGGTTTTGGCCTCTAGCTCAGCCGGCTCCTAGAGAAGCCTACCAAACCTGTGCATTTTTTAAAACTTGATACCTAGGGTAATCCAGGATGGGGTGACTTGTGGTGCTCTCACCAGGTTCTCTTACACAGAATCCTTTGCAAACCTCACAATTTGGCCAAACAAACACATTTTCCTCACATTTCAGTGACAGAAAGTTCTCGAATCTGAGAGGAGCCACAAATTTCCTTCCATCCCGCATTCCCCCAAGTCTCCTGATAAAAATGGTACCTCACTTGTGTGAAAGGAAATGCCCCAAAACACTATCTGGACACATCAAAATTATCAAATACAAAACAACCTGTTTTTGTGGGGGATTGGTCGTGGGCTCAGCAGCCATCTAGGGAAACCTACCAAACCCAGACATTTCTGAAAACTAGACACCTGAGGGCGTCCAGGAAGGTGTGACTTGCGTGGATCCCCTAATGCTTTCTTACCCAGAATCCTCAGCAATCCTTAAATTTAGCTAAAAAAAAAACAATGTTTTCCCACATTTCTGTGTGGTATCACCGCACCAGGACAGATTTCCAACCACCCAACTTTCCCCTTAGTCTCCCAGTAAAAATGATACCTCACTTGTGTAGGTGGGCCAAGTGCCTGTGACAGACAAGAGCCAAAAACATGTTGAAATTGAGGGGGAACCAAAGCGGGTACAAAAGGGAAGTTTGAAAAAAAACATTTTTAGGCTGACAAGTGCAGCAGAATTCTTATCGGTATAGATGAAACAATGCTGGGTGATAGGAATTTTTGTGGATTCCTGCAGATTACAGAAGGTTCCATCACAAAAATGTGTGATTTCCAGCAAAGTTGGAGGTTTGCAGGGTATTGTGGGGAAGAAAATAGTGGGGGGTGCATATGAAGCACACCACCCTGGACTCAACCAGATGTTTAGTTTTCAGATATGTCTAGGTCTTGTGGATTTTTCCACATGGCAGCACCCAAAGTCCAAAAAGTGCAGCCCTCATCATTCCAAGTGGGATGATTTTGAGAGTTAGCCAAGCTCTCATGGCCCAAATGTAAAACCAAAACCCAAAATAATCAAATGTCCTCTTGCTTGCCGTGTGATAAGATGTTTTAGTGTACGCGGGGCGAGCTGAAAGACTGTTAACCCTTCATTTCAGGTGGGGGCATAACCAGGCCCATACTGGTTGGTAGACACCACCCCACTATTTTTTTTTTTCAATTCCCTGGCATCTAGTAGACTTTCTGCACCCCCCCCCCACCCCCCTGGGTGTGGATCAGGTGTAATTGTCCCATCTGCCCACAAGTGGGCAGAGCAACTTTAGCCCCATTTATTTGGGGTTGGGATATGGCCATACCTCCACCCTCTTATTTTGGAAAAAACCTTCCCTGGTCTCTGGTGGGCTTTCTGTCCCTCTTGGGGGCAGATGGGCCTCTAAAAAATAGGCCGATCTGCCCCCAAGGGTGCAGATATGGCCAACAGTAATGTGCCCCCATGGAGTGCGACCCTTGCTCAAGGGGCTGCCCCCTCAAACAAAAGACACACATACACACACACCAATCCCTGGTGTCTAAGTGGTTTCTGCCCCCCCGGGGGCAGATAGGCCTAATAGAAATAGACCCCAAGAGGAGCATAAGTGACCTAAAATAAATCCCAGGGCCTAAGGGGTCGCTCCCCTTGCGTGAAATTGGCGCATAAAAAAAAATCAATCCTTGGTGCCTAGTGGTTTCGGCCTAATAAAAATAGGCCGATCTGCCTCCAAGGGGGGCAGAAATGGCCTAAAATAAATGTGCCCCCCAGTGGAGCAACCCTTGCTTAAGGGGTCGCTCCTCACATATAAAAAAATAAAAAAATTATCCCTGTTGTCTAGGGGGTTTCTGCTCCCCCGGGGGCAGATCGGCCTAATTATATTAGGTCGATCTGCCCCCTTGGGGGGTTAGGCAGAAATGGCCTAAAAATAATTTGGCCCCATGGAAGCGGTCCATGCCCTAAGGGTCGCTCACCTCATGTCAACTACCTAAAGAACAAAAAAATCCCTGGTGTCTAGTGGGCATTTCTGCTGCCTGATCACATCGCGATCGGGCATCAGAAATGATGAGAAAGACACCAAAGGAAAGAAAATGCCCTTCCTTTCCTTTGATGCCTTTCTCGGGCCCCTCCACATGATGGGTGGAGAAATGCAAAAGCGCGCTGACGTCATCAGATGCCACTTGGGGGGGGTGGGCTGTGGAAGGGGAAGTGATTCCCCTTCCATCCCTGCAGTGGGGGGCCCGAGGCGAGGCACATGAGGGGACAGTAAGCCAGTCCAAGGACCTAACGGTTACGTCCTTGGCTCTTCAGCGCTGCAGCCAAGGAAGTAACTGTTACGTCCTTGGCTGCCAAGGGGTTAATCCTGGCAGAATGAGCAACAGGACTCTCAAACAAAGGTCTTTTCACTTCTTGGTATGATATGATGGGATGAATGCAAAAGTCATTCATGTGCAAACCACTGCATAATTTACAGGGAGGTGTTTGGGTTTACACAAATGATTTTTCTTTTCAAAGTGATACCTTTATACGATGGGATGAATGTAATAGTCATACCTGTGCAAACCGCCACATAATTTACAAGGAAGTGTTTGGGTTTACACAACTGTTTTTTCTGTTCAAAGTGATACCTTTATACCCTGTTACCATCTGGGCTATTATCTGTGTTGGAGATGAAGAGCTGGAAAAATATGAATCAAAACTGTGTGATTTAGGCAGAAATCTAAGATTACTTACGGAAGGAAATGGGGAGAATTCTTAAGGATCACCTAATGAAATGGAATACAGCATAGAAAGAAGGGTGAAATGATGGCTAATAAAAAAAGCATTGGCAAAGCCAACAGGTTACGGCAATGTAAAATCTATTGGTTTTGTCAATGTTTTTTACATGTTGTAAAGGAGCACAAACATCCATGCAACATGGCTTAAATAAAAAAAATATAAAAGCTCCATGACACTGCCAGCACTGACCCCGTCATAGCACTTTTGTTTTACCTTAAGCCATTGTGCACAGCAGCATGTGCTGCAGTGCAGCATGCAACAGGTGTTAGAAATGGGGTGTGTAGTTGACAGTCAGTTTACATCCTGTCCAGTTAGGGACTCTCCCTCTAGTCAGGGTAAGGGAGATACCCAGCACAGATAACCCCTTCTGACCCCCTGGGTAGCTTAGCACGAGCAGTCAGGCTTATCTCAGAAGCAATGTGTAAAGCATTTGCACATAACACAAAGTAATACAGTGAAAACACCGCACAAGGACACCACACCAATTTTATAAAAATAGCCAATATTTATCTGTGTAAAACAAGACGAAAACGTGAAAAATCCAACATACAGTAATAAAAGTATGAATTTTACAAGAATTGCTTAAAATACAGTTCCTTGAAGTTGATAGCTCTGGCTGGGGCTATCACTGCGTCGTGAACAACAAATCCAACAGTTCAGGCCGACCATGAAGTTGCAGGCCAGCTACAGTGTCAGGAAGACTCGCAAACAGTTCCTTGGAAATGAACGGCATTGTGATCCTCACAATGAGATCCAAAGTGCAACGTTGTTGGCGTTGGAAGTTGTCTGTTCCAGAGGTTGGTGCAGGGGTCGTCAGGCTCTTGAAGTCACACCCGTTGCAGATCGCACTCCGGGCTGATGACGAAGTCAGGAGCGCTGGCATTGATCCGTCAGGGCAGCTGTGCAAAACAGGACGATGCAACATGCAGTGCCCACAGGTCACTGTGCCGGCAGTGGCACGGTGACGGCATTGTGCAACGTCGCTGAGACCAGGGCTACAGTGTGAAGCGGGGCGGTGAGACGTGTGGTGTCTCCAGGTTGCGATGCAGGCAGAGGCTTCATCATTGGTGGAGTCAATGCCGCTGGCGTTTGTGGATCAGGGCTATGTTGCGGGACGGGACGGTACTTTGTGCACCTCACAAGTGGTGTCCTCAGGCCACAGTGCAGGCAGCTGTTTTTGGTGTCAGCGTAGAGCTTCGTTGTTGCGGATAACAAAGCTGTGGTGTGAGCAAGGACCCACCGGTCATGGTGCAAGCAGCGGCTAGCTGACGGGGGTCCGGTGGCAGCAGCAGTGAGATCAGGGTTGTGGTGAAAAGCAGAGCACGGCTCCATGCGGTGGCATCAGGTCACAGTGCAGTCAGCAGCGTTGACGCGTTGTGGTGGTTCTTCTTCTGTTACAGCACCAAACACACAGTTCCCAGTGCTGTACACAGATTAACCTGAAGTCTTTGATATCACTGATACTTTCAACAGGAGGCAAACTCTACTTCAAGCCCTTGGAGAAACTTTACAAGCAGGATACACAGCAAAGTCCAGTCTTTGCCCCCTTTAAGGCAGAAGTAGCAACTGCAGGCCAACCCAGCAAAGGACACACAGCAAAGGGGCAGTACTCCTCCTCCAGCTCTTCCGCTTTTCTCCTTGGCAGAGGTTCCTCTTGATCCAGAAGTGTTCTAAAAGTCTGGGATCCACTACTTATACTAATTTCTGCCTTTGAAGTAGGCAAACCTCAAAGGGAAGTCTCTGTTGTTCACAGGATACTGTCTTGCCCAGTCCTGGCTCCAGACGCACTCCAGGGGGTTGGAGACTGCACTGTGATAGGACAAGCACAGCCCTTTCCGGTGCTAGCGTCAGCTCCTACCTCCCACCGTAGCCCAGGAAGACTTATCAGGATATACAGGACACACCTCAGCTCCCTCTGTGACACTGTCTAGAGGGCATTCCCAAACAACCCAACTGTCAGTCTGAACCAGACGTCGATTCCACAGGCAGGCAGAGGCACAGAATGGTTAAGCAAGAAAATGCCCACTTTCTAAAAGTGGCATTTTCAAAAAGACAATCTAAAAACCAACTCTACCAAAAGATGTATTTTTAAATTGTGAGTTCTGTGACCCAAAACCCCATATCTCTATCTGCTCCCAATGGGAAACTGCACTTAAAAGTTATTTAAAGGCACTCACCATGGTAATCTGTAGGATATATAGACCTTGCAATAGTGAAACAGAAATTTGGCAGTATTTCACTATCAGGACATGTAAAGCACACCAGTACATGTCCTACCTTTTAAGTACACTGCATGTAAATTTATCTAAACATTTTTATTGTGAACCTGACTGCACTTTACTCTTCCTTGGGTTGCCAAGTGATGCCCTAATTTAGATGCAAGCTTTAATTTAAAAACAGAGGGGAAGACGTCAGAGTATTCTCAGGATGGAACAGAAAATGGAAGGGGTAAAAGGAGTCGGTGATTTGCATCATGCATCTATATTCACGCTATATACATACAGCACACTTACATAGATAATTACATACAAACGGTTGCCTCGCTTGCTCTTGCTCCTATGACATCCTATAGGAAATGTGCACAAAACATTAGTGGTGGAAGAAGTGTTAAGTATGGAATAAATACTGAAACCGGAAATGTGGGTCATAACTCAGATTTCTATTGTACATTGCAAAAGTATTAAAGTAAAACCTCAACTACATAATAAAACTGCACAATTCCTAGCAACATCTTTGAATGCCCACACAAAAGATATCACTGTCACTTCAGCAAAACAAGAATAATCAGCACAGATGTGTCTTGCATTTAAGGCATCACAAGAAACAAAACAATCAATTACTGGGAGGCTGCTAAAAAACAAATGTTTCTCATGTGTGCAAAAATGATGTGTTCTACTGTCAAAGAAGAGGCTATCCCATTTGTAATCATTTCAGAAATTTGGCAGTTAAGTGTTTATGAGTGTAATAAGCAACAGGGTGAGAAAATCGAGAGTGTTTACTGCAGTCCCGGCTTAATGCAGCAATTTAGCAGCCAGAGCTCACGCGACGTGACCGCGCGCCACTTACAAGAAAAGACCCTCAGCATTGGCGTGAAGAAATCCCCACTGCTGGGGGCAGGGGGCGGGAATGGGCAATCTATTTTCCACTGGGTTATTTTACTCTATTTCAAGTACATAAAGATTCTGGACTTACACCTTTAGGAAGTAAGGTGTAGAAAGACAACTATACATGCACCTGCACATACTCAGAAATAATGGAAAGGTAGAAATAGAGTGAGGGGAGGGGAAAAGCAGAGAAGTAATACCCATGTAAGGGTGCATCCCTGCTTTGGACCCAGGGGTACTGGTGAGTGCGCTGCTCAAAGGAAGTACTACAGTGCATCCCTCCTTCGGCCCCGGAGGACTGGTCAGTGTGCATTGCGATAGGAGTATTTGGCTTCCCACAAATCATGCTGGGAAATTCCACCTAAGTGAATGAAAACAGTACTTTGTGTCTCGAGAGACTGGTAAAACCAACACACGAGGAGCACACAGAAAACAGTATGCTACAGCCAATTGAAACCAGAGGAAAAGTAAAAGGCAAACATATGAACTAATGACAAGCAATAGCGGGATGCAAGCCCCTTTTAAAATGTAAATTAAATACAACATATTTCACAAGCACAGTGCAAGTGCTGTGCAGGCGGAACCAGCAGAACAGCGCAGGGGGAGGGGTTGGGACACAAGGGAGGAGGGTGGGAAACACAACAGAAAGCGGGGTGTGAGAACCAGGAGGTGGGTTAGAAACAAAAGGACTGAAGGAGGGGTGGGGAGGTTTAGAAGCAAAGGAAGCGCAAGAAGAAAATGGGAAGTGCTTAGCATGGCCTGCACTATATAAACCTTTATAATAGAGAATACATAAATAAAAATGAAATGCCTAATAATCAGTTTTAACAACTTTTATTCTACTTAGTTGCCTTCATTTCTGTCTACAGAAATGATTACATTGGGGGTCATTCCGACCCCGGCGGTCATTGACCGCCGGGGCCGGGGTCGGCGGGAGCACCGCCAACAGGCTGGCGGTGCCCCGCAGGGCATTCTGACCGCGGCGGTTTGGCCGCGGTCAGAACAGGAAAACCGGCGGTCTCCCGACGGTTTTCCGCTGATTCCGACCCCCTCACCGCCATCCTGTTCCTGCCAGTTCCGACCGCCAGGAACAGGATGGCGGTGAAGGGTGTCGTGGGGCCCCTGGGGGCCCCTGCAGTGCCCATGCCAATGGCATGGGCACTGCAGGGGGCCCCGTAAGCGGGCCCCACTTTGAATTTCAGTGTCTGCATAGCAGACACTGAAATTCGCGACGGGTGCTACTGCACCCGTCGCACCCTTCCCACTCCGCCGGCTCCCTTCCTCGTGGGAAGGGGTTTCCCGCTGGGCTGGCGGGCGGCCTTCTGGCGGTCGCCCGCCAGCCCAGCGGGAAACACAGAATGGCCGCCGCGGTCTTTAGACCGCGGTGCGGTCATTCGGCGGTTCCCACCAGGCGGGCGGCTCCCGCCGCCCGCCGGGGTCTGAATGACCCCCAATGTGTCTTATCAGCGGAAGCTCTCATAGTAACATTCTGCACTCCGTCATCTTCCTCACTGAGAAGCTGTCAAGGCATTAAAGGCATCAAGGGGACGGTTTTCCATCTCCACCAGGTAAAGCACTATACGCAACAGTCTCCATTAGTGGGACTCCAGGAGAAGGAAGCCTGCAGTGCATCACACTGACACGAGAACTTACTAGAAACTTCACAATAGAAAAAAAAGGAAGCACCTCCATTAAGGAAGGGCAATAAAAGCAACTATTACATTAAATAAGCACTGGCAAAGCCAATAAGTCTTGCCAATGCAAGAGCTATTAGTCTTGCCAATATGTTTTAGCCATGTTGCACAATGGTGTGGCTGCTGTTCAGCATGGCTAAAAGTTAGTTGTGCTGCCCTCACACAATACAGTCTCCAACCCCCTGGTGTGCTTCTGGGGCCAGGCCTCGGAAGGCAGGATCTTGTGAACAATAGAGACTTTCCTTTGAAGTTTGCCTACTTTCAAAGACTGAAAGCGGTATAAGTAGTGGACCCAAAACTCCAGAGTAAAGAATCAACGCATTGCTGACTTTTCCAACGCACGCTCGCCCATGCGGCTTAATTTTTTAAGCAAACCAAGTACTTGGTGTAAAAGCAACATATCTATTGTTTTCTATGGAGTAAGAGTCCTATTAAATTGAAAATTCATAACTTTGCTTGTGTATGTTGTTGTGTCCATTTTGTGGTGTTTTCACTGTATTAGTGTGTGTGTGGGGGTTACAAATACTTTACACATTGGCTTTGAGATAAGCCTGATTGCTTGTGCCAAACTACAAATGGGGTGAACAGGGGGAATGTAGCTCCCTTGCCCTGGCTAGAATGAGGGTCCCTGTTTGGACTGAGTGCAAACTGACTGCCAACCAGAGACAGCATTTCTAACACTGGTGATCAGCAGTGAGGACAGAATGTGTATTTATACTAGTCATACAGTAATTAAGTGTACACTAATGTTTTCAGTGCAGATTATTACGTGACCACATACTACTTGTTTTTCTTATTGGATTATTTCTGCTTTCTTTTTTTGGGGGGGGAGGGGATTGCTCTGACTTTTTTGAACTCTTGCATCTTTATTGAACCTCTACCACAAGCAAATCTGGGGATGCACCAGCTGTTGCTAGAAATGTGTTTGAGTTGGATAAACTGGAGGAGTATACAGTGGCTCAGCTTAAACAGTTTGCAAAGACCTTTTGTAGGAAGTTGGCTCTGTATATACTATTCCAAAATGAGATATAGGGCCTCATTATGACCCTGGCGGTCAAGAGACCATTGGGGCGTGGTGGAGGGCCACAGTTGGACCGCTGACACCACCAGGTTGCCGCCAGCCACCAGTATGATGGTCTCGGCGGTCTCAATCCGCCAGGGCAGTGCAGGGGCCCTCATTGGGATCCGGCACCCCATTTCCGCCAGCCCTTGTATGGCGGTAGCCCCGCCATGCAACAGCTGGCAGAAAGGGAGTGCTGGGGGCCCCTGCACTGCCCTTCACTTGGCATGGGCAGAGCAGGGCCCCTCATGGACAGCCCCGTCGTGCTTTCCACTGCCCCAATTGCGAGCAGTGGAAAGCTTGACGGGTGCTGCTGCAACCGCCTCACTGCCACATTGCTGCCAGCTCGTCAATGTTAAGGCCCTGTTCATTGCAGGGCTGGCGGGTGGAAACACTCTTTCTGCCTTCCAGCCCTGTGGCGAACTCGTAATAGGGCCGGCGGTGTTCTGGATGCACTGGCGGTACGAGTTTAGCGGGTGGCGTGTGCACAGAGTCCAGGGGTCCCCAGAGGCTTAACAGAGGCTAAAGTAGATAATACTAATGCTCTCTTTTGTGGAAGTGTGGTCGAGCAGTTAGGATTATCAGGGGGTAGTACAAAGTATTTGTTGTACACACACAGACAATAGAAGAAGCACACACTCAATGACTTAACTCCAGGCCACTGGTTTTTATATAGCAAAAATGTATTTTCTTAATTGCAACACAAGGCTGGCCGGGTGCAAAGGTCAAAGTTGAGGCAGATTTAATATGGGCTCCTATGGAGACTGGGGGTCTCAGAATCAGGCATGCCTGCAGGTAAGTACCCACAAATTTGCGGGGCAGAACTGGGGGGTTTAGAGGAGCACTGGTGTGGGCCACATGTAGGCACCAAACATACACCCTCAGCAGCACTGGGGCGGCCGGGTGCAGGGTGCAAACAAGGCATCAGGTTTCCAAAGCTTTTCTAAGAGGGGACCCGGGGGTCACTCAGAACTGCAGGCGAGGCCCAGGGGGTCGACTTGGGTAAACCACAGGCTGGACAGGGAGGGGGGCCGCCTGCTGAATGTAGCTACACCAGAGGTCGGGTTCTCCATGGCCTGGGGGCTGCGGGTGCAATGGTGTTTTAGGCGTCAGATATCTTCATCCGGACCTTTCACGGTCAGGGGGGTCCTTGGGATTCCCTCTGCAGGCTTTGTCTTGGAGGGGTGGAGAGGTCAACCTAGGGTGGGCACTTGCTCACAATTGCCTGGGGACTCTCTCTAGCTGGTTGGGCCACCTGGTCACTGGCCACAGGTCAGGTCACATCGGGTGCAGAGTGACCAGGACTCACGGATCCGGGTGTCATAGTTTGGACTCTTCCTCTGAGCAAGACTGCTGGTCTCAGGATGACAGTACTTTCGTTTGTAGGTGACTACGTTTCTTCCTACAACTAGTTGTAACTGTTGTCCAAACCTTACCGGCTTACTAGCAGTACCTCACCAGAAACACAATAGTAAAAGGTGATTTGTAGCAGTCGCTTACGCATGGACTCAAAGTAAGATCTCTCAGGGTTGTCGTGGTTAAACGGAAATTACCCTTTTCTCACAGATTTATTATGTCTCATACAAACAAAGGCAATAACACAGATGCAGTGAAGTTATAATAGTTTTTATTCAACATAATTGCAATTTGTGATAAGTTGCATGAACTGCAATGATTAGGATAATGAATATACCAAGCAACAGTATTGTGAAGAAGAGAGTCATTGTTATAAAGACCCCCACCATTGTGCAATATATGAAAGAAATATATGTATAAGATGGAATAAGCCCTAATACCCTAAGGAGAATAGGTCTAACCTCCTACCTAAAAGGAGAGCTAGGTTTGTTAAACCTAATCTGCCAAAGCCGTGTCCATGAGAGGAGCCCCCAACCCTCGTTACCTTGGAATGAGGTCTCTATTTCAGACTTCGCAGGGACACGAAGACTGGGTCAGCGTCAAGATGACTGCAGCATCGGTATCAGCGATGGTGGTGATGCCCTCCGGTCGGAATCCCTCTGATTATCTGTCTAAAAGTGTGTTGTATTTATACAGATCTACAAGGTCCCCTGACATAAGTGTTATTCATAACAATAGATAACAGGCATGCTTGGGACGGCAATTAATATCAACAATCCCTCGAAAGTATGGAGAGGGAAAATCCCTAAGTGTGAATGCCTACTGTATGTTTGTCTTTCGTGCTTGATCTTGACGCCTTGGCGCAGTGACACTGATAATAGAACCCATAACAAGTGGCCTAACTATAAACAAGGCCGCCATCTTAATGGAAATAAATAATTAAATGGACTAAGACAGAGCAAGCTAAGTAGGTTAAAAGTCACTGGGTGACGGGGGCACGAGTTTACAAGCCTACGGCTAAGCTAACTCCTGTTATCCCATTAAAACAAACTAGGATTCACTACACCCTCCCCATTGCCGTAACAGGTATGATGAAGGTAAAGAAACCCAACCGCTAAAAAAAGCTGCTACTGAACTTAAAGCCAAAAAAACAAAACCGAAAACTCAAGCTAAAAAAATGTACTTAATGACAAAAATAATTGCTGTGTGTTAAAATTCGTTTAAAAAACATACAGAGATGTTTAATATCAACCATGACAAGTATAGCAAACTTTTAGTATAATCGCTAGTTTTTAGAACCGGGAACTGGCAAGCAAATTCATCAAATTATGTGCTGTATGCAGGATCTTGAAGAATGTCATCGAAGTCACCATTCAAGGATCTTAAAAACGAGTCAACATCATCTGAAGTGAAATCGAGAGCTGGACGGACAAACGGATCCACAGAGCAGAAATGAGCCACATTCATCGGTGTATCGACACTCGCTGCAGCGGCCTCATTCATGTTAGATCTTATAACAGAAGGCTCATAGGTGGCATCGTGGAGCAACCTCAGTCTCAAGGGGCATGACCGTGTATGAACCCTCATCGGGGACATCAGCAGTTTGTGGTCCACAGGAGATGTTTGTGCAACAGCAAGACAGACCATAGGCAGATGTTCAAAGAGACACCATATGCAGCGGAACACGGGTTGTACACACCAGAGTAGAGGCCAGAATGACAATGACCAGTCAAACTCCAGTTCCACCAGCAAAGGTGTACCGAAGATCCGAACCATGCGTTCACGGCACAGCGGGGTTGACGGGAGAGGCTCCATTGCTCTGTGTCGTTGGAAAAAAACAACCACTGAGAATCAGAAAAAATAGCAGTAGCAGTCCGCCAATTAAAGCCAAAATAATTGGAAAGCCACCAAACACACTGGAAAAGAGAGAATGGATGGCTGATGGGATGACTCCGAAGACAGTCTGGAAGATGGACACGAAACCAGACCCGACAGCCTTAAAGAAATGAACAATCCCAGTTGTGCTTGAGGCATTGAATATTCTGAATACCAACTCTCCAAAGTGTTTGGGGAAATCGGTATTTAAAAGGGATTGTATCTCGGCTGATGATCTCGCAATCTGGAGAGCATACGTTTCTTTTGCGGATGTCAAGGCGACCTGTTTTTGAAACAATAGCGCCTTTAGTCTACTCAACTTGTCATAGTTCACATTAATAGTATCAATGTGGGGCCACATTTCAGATACTTGTATCTCTCGTGTGGGGGGAAACAAAACATGGCCACAACACGTAACGACCTTCGTGACTGAGATTGCGTAGGCAATTCCAGGTCGCAAGCCGCAACAGCTGTCATCGCTCAGTAGAACATAACTCCCATTAGAAAGTACATGAAACACTGAACGAATCAAGGGGACGGGAGTACCCTTCAGAAAACAGGCCAAATTCGCAACCCCCGCATTGCAAAGACCGTGAAGAGACACCTGTTTGCATATCATGGAATGACGAACAGTAGTCTCACATTCACTTCCGCTAAGAAAGACCTCCTGTTCACCGTTCAGACATCAATACTCAAAGGGCAACTCCCACTCTTCCTTAATAAAGCTATCTCCTAGCCGTTCATATCGTCCCACTGCAAGATGTTTCAGGCAGCTCGAGAAACGAAAGGTCGAAAACGGTAAATTAATAATGCCGTGTAAGAGCCAGATAGTTGAAGGACTCTCTGTTACCGTGAAGGGCAACTTATCTAATTTCTCTACTTGAAGCAAGGTGAAACGAGCCTCCCTTTTAGCCATTGTCTCTTGTTCCCTGGAAAAATTAAAAGCAGCGAATAGTTCACTCCCATTAATGTATTTCCATGGAATGTGGCCACTTCTCAGTGTCTGCAATGCCCAACCCAGCTGCAGGATGGAACGTAGCTGTGTTTGCCCATGATATAACCAGGACAAATCAGTCTGAGTGATATCAATAGCAGATGACACTATATTCTACAGTGAATAAATCCTGTTGGATAGTGTGTTCATGCCATTGTCGACCACAGCCAATGTTTTTTCCAAATTCTCCTTATCAAGTTGCCTTAAACGTGCAGCAGCCTCAATTTGAGAAAGCTTCCAAATTTCATTATACATAGCATATAAAAACCGTTTCGAGCGTTGTTTCCTAGGACCTAATAGGAAATCTTGTAAGTCTATACTATCAGAAAGACTGTTCAGGTGTTGTTTAACCGCTTTTAAAGTGTTTGTCTGCACCCATTGTTGGCACAGCTTACCCACACTGTATGTTGTAATTATATCAGTATGTTGACCTAATAAAAGCGAGGGTCTGGCCTATGAATGGAAAAACCCCCTGAAGAGTTCAAAAAACGCCTCTGACACTCATCAGTGTCAGTGGGCCATACCAACCATCCCCCGGGACGGGAAAGTGAAGAATTATAAGCACCAGCCTTAACCATTGCATCTAGCCTGTCCTCTGAAACATTAAGAAAGTGTTGCCAATCTCTAAATTTTGTCGGTGTAGGGATACTGGGCGTGTTCAGATCTTTAATTTTTGCTAACCACAGACATGATGTCTGCTCAATAGTGTCATTCAAAAAAATAATTTGCACAGGAATCAAGCAAGCTCGAAACAACGCCTCCCTACCCTGTATTTGCCTATCTTGTGTTCCCCATACACTCTTCAAATCGATAGTGTTCTTCCAATATTCGTAATCCTCAATCGAGAGTCGGGAAACAAAGGGATCTGAATAAATCAGTTTTGTATCTGTTAGCAAATGTTTTCTAAATTGTGCTGTAGGTAATTTAAAATAATATGATTCAGCTTTCTTTGTATCATACCCAGAAAAGTATGTGAATTTGTCACTGTAATACTTTGGACTCCCCACCTGTGGTGTTGAACAGTGTTCCCATTGTGTGTAGTTAAAGAGAGGCCTATATCTAGTTGCACTGTGCAGGTAGTGATGTCCCCAATTGTTATAGCAGAACATTTCCCCATAATTCATTGTATAATCATATACATCATCACTTCCAAAAGCAGAGTAGTCCTTCATTTCAGTTAGCATGGAATCAACTGTTTGGACATCCCAATCATCAGAGACAACATTAGGTGTAATAACATCAGACATAGACATTTTTAACACGTATGGTATTTGAATTATCTCTGTAGGCCCGTATATATCGAACAGAACTTTGTCCCATACAATCCCATCAGGAATTGGAATAGCTGTAATATTGACAGGGGACAAATTACGTCTGACCTTATGTGATGAATGATGTGGTGTTAAAATTACATCAACAGGCTCCACAGAGGAGCGATCAGCGATATAGTGACCATTAATTAGTAAAGAGAAAACAGTCACAAAACCAATCCAAAAAAATAATGCAATAAATGTCAAACAGAACCAGAGATAGTTCCATGGATATATCAAATAGTTCTTTTTAAGCCAGCAATAGAATTTGCTACTTCTCGAAAGTTTGTCAGTCTCAGTTGAGGATGAATCTGAAGAAAAATCATCAATGTCTACAAAATAGCCAGAGGAAGTCTCTGCAAATACAGGACCCATCGAATTCTCATCCACTGTTCGTGGAAGTTATTGATAGACAACGTTATTAGTCGTGGAAGTGTTCGTGTAAAACACAGCCAAATCCTGAAGCGGGGTGGACTCCGTAGTTGTTACCGGAACCAACAAAAGTTCATTTTCCACCCTCCCCATGGTCGAGGAAGTGTCCGGAACAGCAGTTGACATAGTTGCATAGTCAGTAGTAGTGATATTCATCCTACTATGTAGAGGGCTGTCCTGTTGGGTAGTGAGAGGGGATCGGGAACTACCCAAGGGACCTCCTGGTCTACTGTGAAGAATCGGCCACATGGTGTAGTTTGATGTCATCAATGGAGATGAATCTGTTTGATTTGGAACCAGACAACGGTGGAAGGATGACAGTCCTGGTGCCTTTTATCCCCAAGACTGGTACAGGTGATCTGTATGATGGACCAAACTCTTTTTTCACAGCGATCTTCTCACGAACCAGATCCCCAACGTTAGGAATCCAGCCAGTCGAAGTTTTCGCCAATTCCCTTATTCCCAAGGTGGCAGCACTTGCAGATCATTTATCATCACGCAATTGTTGAAGCTCCTGTAAAACAGCGAGACGTTCTTTTATGTCAAATGGTGTGTCTGCTGCCACCATACCAGGGGCATCAAGATCGGGGACATACATAGTTGTCCCAAAGAGAACCTCATATGGAGACTTTCCCCCCAAGGACCGTCTTGGCAGATTATTCAGTGCGAACTGGACCCCATATAGGTGATGTAACCAACTGCGGCCTGAACCTAATACCCGAGCTGTTAAGGACTGCTTTAGATCACGATTCCGCCTCTCCACGACCGAATTTCCCTCGGGATGGTATGGTGAGGAGTAATGGAGTTCAACACCCATCGTCCTCATGGTGTCCCTGAAAGCTTTAGAGGCAAATGCAGGGCCCTGGTCCGAATGGAATGCTGCAACCGCATATGTACCGATAAAGATCAGCAAATCTTTTATAACAGTCCGGGCGTCAGCCGACCGCTGTGGCCATACCCACAGGAATCTAGAACAGGAATCTACAGCCACTAAAATGTATTTATATGCACCATCAGGCTGCAAGGGACCACAATGGTCCAGGTACACACAATGGAGTGGCTTGTCAGACACTAAGAGAGATGTCTGCGGAGGGCGTTTGATATTTGAGCCCTTAATCTGCCGACAAATGTCACAGCAAAGGACATACTGTTTAGTCCGTCTGCATAAACCAGGCCACCAGTACCGTTGTTGTAGAATTGTAATAGTGGCCTGAATACCAGCATGTGCAGAAGCGACACCCTCATGTGCAGCTGTAATCAGCTCCAATCTTTGGTCTTCATTTGGGATCACTCGATCACCAACATCAGGAATTGTTGCAAAAGCAACATTCTGTGCACTGATATGATAGGTATAGTTCGTAGGGTATATCCTTTCGGAAGGGTCTTGCCTGCAGCCGAAGCTTTAACGGCAATCAGTATTTCATTATCCAACCTCGTCCGAGAACGAGTCACTGCAGCCACAGAAGCCGTAGCTACTGATGCTTTGGCCGCTTCATCAGCCAATGTATTACCGGCAACGTGTATTCCTACACGTTGGTGCCCTAATGTATGAACTACATGGACACATGGCAGCTTATCCTTAAGATCAGCCACCCTTCCCCACAACATTTTGTGTTTAATGGTGTTCTCTTTAGAATCTCTAAACCCGTTCAGTTTCCAATGATTGAGATATTCATTGTATGACTGGATGCAGTAATATGAATCACAGACGATCAAAGTCTGTGTTCGTGTCTCCGAATGTTCGAGCGCTAGAAGAAGAGCCTTAAGCTCGGCCAACTGGGCTGTGCAGTCCCCTAAGGTCTGAGTGTAGGTATTATGAGGATGGAAAACTCTGTCTTCCATTACCTCGCACACGGCTGCGCAAGCTGCCGAGTATTGATGTTTAGTACCCACAGCCGGTTGTGCCGATCCGTCAGTATAAATGATGGTATCATAACTGTCTATTGGCAATATGTGTAGAGGAGCGGGGTACTCCTGTTCATACTGGAGAAATTCAGCGTCTGAAGTGTTGGGTCAAACACATAATCAACATCAGTGGCGGTCAGAGACGTTGCCCATTGAATCCAGCGTGGATGTAATGCCTTAGCGTTTGGAACGCTCGCTTTAGTGACAGCCTCTAAGGCCGGCACCGGGGAGACAACAATAATGCGCTTCCCCTAGGCAAGTGGCCTCTCCTTTATGACGGCCATCTGAACTGCTGTCAGAATTTTTTCAGTAGGAGCAAAACGTTTCTCTGCATTGGAGTACAAATGTGATTTGTATGCTATCGGCACTGTGTCACCCTCATTAAAGGTGACATAGGTAAATCCTAGGGCACCAGCTATTATTCTGATGACCAAATTTGTTTTATTGTCACATGTGTACAAGTGTCTAGCTTCCAGCATGTCCCGTTGTATGTCCCTAAGGATGTGTGTGTGTTCAATCGTCCATCGCCTGCTAGAAAAATTGGGCTGAATTAAGTCATAAAGTGGTTTGATGCGTTCAGCATAATCTGGAATGTATGTTCTGCCAAAATTAAAGAAACCCAGTAATGACTGTAATTTCTTAAGCGTGTTTGGAGGCTGTAGTTGAGCACACTTTTCTAGGAAGTGCGGGCCAGGCTCTTTCCTTCGTTCAATAGTTCATATCCTAGGAACAATACACTAAGAAAGGCTATCTTGCTTTTCTTAAAATTAAATTTATAGCCAAAGGCTGCAAATCCCAAAATTATCCGATCGACCCTTGCAAGATGAATGTCGAGGGTGTCGTCAGTGAGATAGATATCATCCACATAGGATAATGCATCGGAATCAAGCACGTGCAAGATTGATGTTACACGGGCCGAAAACAGTCCTGGGCTGTTTTTATAGCCTTGGGGTAAACGACAAAAGCGTTTCTGAGAGCCAAAGGAAAATGCACTTAGGTCCCTACTTTCATGTGCTAAATTCTGGCAGAAAAACCCATTAGATATATCCAATGTAGTTTTGTATTTTTTACGCACTATATTATTAATCAGCGCTGTGCTGTGTGAATTTTGTATAGCATATGTGCGTGTATGACTATTCAAGTGTCTATAATCAACCACTATTCTATATGAATGATCAGGTTTCGCAACGGAAAATAGTGGATTATTTATTGCCGATGTACAGGGCTCAATTACTCCCTGGTACTCAAGTTGTGACAGTATCTCCGTCACTGGAGCTTTCGCTTCATGTTTAACAGGGTATTGTGGCTGCGGGTGTGGTGTAGACCGAACGGGAATAACATGACAAGGAGAATCCTTGTCCCAACCTACATGATTGCGGTATAATGCAGGTGCCTGCGCTAAAGCCCATTCAGCAGCATAGGCTTTTTTGTCTGCCTCCGGAACAAGATCGGAGAAAGAAGGCAAAATGACATCTTCCCCATGTGGGAGCTTGCAGACATGTTCAGGTGGCCAGTCTCTCTCGGCCAACAGGATATCACTAGTAAGTTCATCCCAGAATATTACACTAATAATGCGTTCCACGTCTCCCTCTATCTGAATTGTTAAATCATAAACCCGATCGGGTGGGAGAACGCGGCCATCCGCCGTCCCAACCGCGATGTAATTGCTAGTTGCTGTCGCATCCAGATGATCTTTCAGACTCTGGCGACATATCGTGACCTCTGCCGCGCTGTCCAACAGAGTCACCGCCCACCTCTTGTTCCTTAACAGTGTTCTCAATACTACTGGCATTTTTAACGGTCAGTGCTGCCACTTTCTTCTTTTTAAATTGTGGCTTTTGCTGAGGAGTCTTTTCTTCTTTTTTAATGGTAGACTGTGGCAAGTCTTTCTTTTCTTTCACGTATTCCGGACGTCGATCTTGACGGCCCCCTCTCTCGCTACGTCTATCCGGTACGTCCTGAAAGGAACGAGAAGGACGTGAATCAGTATATCTGTCTGGAGTTCTAATGTTATCCCTATTCCTGAGATTATACCTCCTTTCGGAGTACTCCGGATGTGGAGAATCAGCTCTTTTATTTCTCCTGTCTTTGAAATCTTTTTGTTTGTCCCAGCGCTTTTTAGAGCCCTCTTGTGCTTGCTTTGTACCTTCCTTATAGGCGGTACTCGGTATGTCCAATTTTTTTGGTTTGGCTCCCAACCCATCCCGTCCTATACTAGTATAGGTATCGGAGATTATTTTCGGTAGCTGTCTCTCTTGTTCCACATTTGGAGTTTCCCGGAGACGCTGGCGTATTGCCAGTGCCACCGCTTCCCCTTTAATATTACTTAGTATTATCGAGGAGACGGCGTCAAAGTTACGCATCAATTTCATCCCCAGATCTAGGGCCGGTGCAGCCCCATGCTCATTTTGTATTTGTTTTAACACTTCCAGTAAATTGGCAAGTGTAGGGGTACCATGTGTGGTAGTATAAACGGCAGCGAAGACTGTACCCCAAGTGGCACATTCATCCACTGAGGGAACCATCCCAAACGGCAAGCACATAGTGAGCAACCTTTGTTTCTCCTGTGGCCCCGTATGGGGGAACACAGCTTCCAGCTGATTTGTTTTCTGAGCAATCCAGAACGGTATTTTTTCTCGTTCCGTGGGCACTTTACCCATAATGGTATGTACTGTTTGTGGATTAATCCCAGTAGCCAATTGATATCCACTGGTGGTGCTGGACGCGCTGGTGTAGTGTTCAATGTTCGCATTACGAACTGAACCAATCGTCTATATAATGCCACTAATTCATTATATAATATTCTTAAATCTACGATCGGCATAGTCTGTATGCCTGGGTGAGGTGTATATGTGGCAAACATGGGCCATGTAGGCCCTTCATTACTTAAAGGACCTAGCCTCACCCGTCGTAGTACATGTGGTAGGGCGCCTTCAAACCAGTTCTGATGCTCTTGATATGTGAGCGATATTTCATGATACTGGTATGCTTCATATCTTACGGGTACATCCGCAATGTCATAAGTGTGAAATGTGTGCGTTCGTTGGTCAGCCTCAGGAAAGGCAACCCAACAGTAAAATGTTTCTGTTTGGTAGGCTTCAGTCGCTTCTATAATCAGAGTAACATCCCCGCCTTCTTCCGTAAGGCCATGCGCTAATAAATGTTGTGTAAGTGCATGTCTAGCATTTGCAGGAATGTCTATGGTATTAGCCATAGTTGTTCAGAGAAACGAAACACCAAAATAGGGGAAGTTTTTTCCTTTTGTGAGTTCGAGCTCGAACAACCTACAGCCTAATTAGGTGTTACCTATTTGGCTGAGGAGGATTCTCCCAAAGACCACGGACGTCTCCGTATAATGGTACTGAGGGTACCTGTTGTCTGTGAGACAGTGATAGTCAGGGTATCCGTAAATTAGTGCCTAAACACCATCGTTGGTGGTGCCATGTCGTAGTTTGGACTCTTGCTCTGAGCAAGACTGCTGGTCTCAGGATGACAGTACTTTCGTTTGTAGGTGACTAAGTTTCTTCCTACATCTAGTTGTAACTGTTGTCCAAACCTTACCGGCTTACTAGCAGTACCGCACCAGAAACACAATAGTAAAAGGTGATTTGTAGCAGTCGCTTACGCATGGACTCAAAGTAAGATCTCTCAGGGTTGTTGTGGTTAAACGGAAATTACCCTTTTCTCACAGATTTATTATGTCTCATACAAACAAAGGCAATAACACAGATGCAGTGAAGTTATAATAGTTTTTATTCAACATAACTGCAATTTGTGATAAGTTGCATGAACTGCAATGATTAGGATAATGAATATACCAAGCAACAGTATTGTGAAGAAGAGAGTCATTGTTATAAAGACCCCCACCATTGTGCAATATATGAAAGAAATATATGTATATGTATAAGATGGAATAAGCCCTAATACCCTAAGGAGAATAGGTCTAACCTCCTACCTAAAAGGAGAGCTAGGTTCGTTAAACCTAATCTGCCAAAGCCGTGTCCATGAGAGGAGCCCCCAACCCTCGTTACCTTGGAATGAGGTCTCTATCTCAAACTTCGCAGGGACACGAAGACTGGGTCAGCGTCAAGATGACTGCAGCATCGGTATCAGCGATGGTGGCGATGACCTCTGGTCGGAATCCCTCTGATTATCTGTCTAAAAGTGTGTTGTATTTATACAGATCTACAAGGTCCCCTGACATAAGTGGTATTCATAACAATAGATAACAGGCATGCTTGGGATGGCAATTAATATCAACAATCCCTCGAAAGTATGGAGAGGGAAAATCCCTAAGTGTGAATGCCTACTGTATGTTTGTCTTTCGTGCTTGATCTTGACGCCTTGGCGCAGTGACACTGATAATAGAACCCATAACAAGTGGCCTAACTATAAACAAGGCTGCCATCTTAACGGAAATAAATAATTAAATGGACTAAGACAGAGCAAGCTAAGTAGGTTAAAAGTCACTGGGTGACGGGGGCACGAGTTTACAAGCCTACGGCTAAGCTAACTCCTGTTATCCCATTAAAACAAACTAGGATTCACTACACGGGAAGGTTCTGGAGTCCCTTTGTGTAGTTCCTTTGTGTACAGGGCCGCTCTTATCTGGAGTTCTTGGTCGTTTGGGGTGCAGGGCGGTCCTCCGGTACTTGGCAGCGGTCGCTGGATGCGTCACAATCTTGCTGTAGGTTCTTTTGAAGCAGGAAACAGACCAGTAGGTGTAGGGGCCAAGTCAGGTTGCGTCTTCCTTCTTCTCTGCTGGGGTTCAGCTTAGCAGCCCTTCTTCTTTCTTGTTAGGTTGCCAGGAATCTGGTGAGCTGGGTTCAGGGAGGCCCTTAAATCCTGGATTTAGGGGTGTTACAGGGGTCGGAGGGCAGTAGCCAATGGCTACTGTCCCTGAGGTTGGCTACACCATTTTTGTGTCCACTCCCTTTGGAGAGGACACAAACCTAACCCCACTGTGCCCTGCCCTCCAAACCAAGATGGAGGATTCTGCAGAAAGGGGGTCACATCAGCTCTGGACACCTTACGGGGGGTCCCAGCTGAAGTGGTCACTCCTTGTTTTTCCTACGTTTCCCACTGAACTTGCTGCCAAAAGCGGGGCTTTGCCTGGGGGGCGGGCATCTCTACTAGCTGGAGAGCCCTGGGGCATTGTAACATGAGGCCTGAGTCTTTGAGGCTCCCCGCAAGGTGTTACAGTTCCTGCAGGGAGGAGGTGTGAAGCACCTCCATGCAGAGAAGGACTTGTTTCTGGCCTCAGAGAGCACAAAGGCACTCATCCCATGGGGTCTGAAACTTGTCTGCTAGTGGCAGTGTGCATGTGTCCGGTGAGGGGTCCCTTAGGGTGGCACAACACGTGCTGCAGCCCTTAGGGACCCTGTCTCGCCACAGGGCCCTTGGTACCAGTGTGTGTCGGAGGTATGCCAACTGTGGAAACAATGGTACAGTTTTAGGAATAGAACACTGGTGCTGAGGCCTGGTTAGCAGGATCCCAGCACACACCTAGTCAAGTCAGCATCAATAGAAGGCAAAAAGTGGGAGGGTAACTGCAACAAGGGCCAGTTTCCTACACCTTTCCTGCCCAATCAAAAGCTATGCTAGGAAGGAGGAGCTGCAAAAGGCACTGAGGGCTTGGGTGGCAGCTAAGGAGGCGGTGGGGGGGCACACAGAGGAGGAGGATGGGGGCAAGGTAATGCAGAGCATACATGATGTTGTGTTGGGTAACCCTGTTCTGCCTGGGGGGGTTCTCCAGGGCAGGCAGTAGTATTTCCTCCAAAGGTCTGACCCCTGAGGAGTTGCAGGACAGACAAGCAGAGAGGGTCCACCAATTGGAATTAGAGAAACATAAAACGGAGATGGAAGAGAGAGGATTGGCCATAGAGGAGAAAACGATGCTTTTGTCTCATGAGTTAAGTTTGAGGGAGCTGGAACAAAGGAGCCAGTCCAGCAGAGATGGTGGCAGCAGTACCTCAGTGCACACTGAAAGAATGGTAATCATTCCAAAGGACTTAGTGAAGGATTACAAGAGGGAGACAAACTCCCAGACCACCTACTTAATATGGACACACTGCACTTACAATGTCTAAGAATTGACTTACACACTGTAGGGGCATATTGCTCATCACCTGTGGTATAGTGTACCCTGCCTTGGTGCTGTAAGGCCTGCTAGAAGGGTGACTTACCTATGCCACAGGCAGTGTTTTGAGGACATGGCACCATGAGAGGGATGCCATGTCGACTTTGCCTTTTTCTCCCCACCAACACAAACAATCTGCAATGGCAGTGTGCATATGTCCGGTGAGGGGTTCCTTAGGTTGGCACAACACGTGCTGCAGCCCTTAGGGACCCTCTCTGGCCACAGGGCCCTTGGTACCACTGATACCTTTAATAAGGGACTTATCTGTGTGCCGGAGGTATGCCAATTGTGGAAAAAATGGCACAGTTTTAGGAAAAGAACACTGGTGCTGAGGCCTGGTTAGCAGGATCCCAGCACACACCCAGTCAAGTCAGCATCAATAGAAGGCAAAAAGTGGGGAGGGGGGGTAACTGCAACAAGGGCCAGTTTCCTACACCTTTCCTGCCCAATCAAAAGCTACGCTAGGAAGGAGGAGCTGCAAAAGGCACTGAGGGCTTGGGTGGCAGTTAAGGAGGCGGAGGGCACACAGAGGAGGAGGATGTGGGGCAAGGAAATCCAGAGCATATATGATGTTGTGTTGGGTGACCCTGTTCTGCCTGAAGGGGGGGGGGGGGGGGGTTCCAGGGCAGGCAGTAGTATTTCCTCCAAAAGTCTGACCCCTGAGGAGTTGCAGGATAGACAAGCAGAGATGGAAGAGAGAAGATTGGCCATAGAGGAGAAAAAGATGCTTTTGTTTCATGAGTTAAGTTTGGGGGAGCTGGAACAAAGGAGCCAGTCCAGCAGAGATGGTGGCAGCAGTACCTCAGTGCAGACTGAAAAAAGGGTAATCATTCCAAAGGGCTTAGTGAAGGATTACAGGAGGGAGGAGTACATCTATCTGTGGTTTAAGGGGTATGAGTCAGCTCTCCACCTGAACATGTTCTCTGAAGCACATTGGGGGATGGGTCTGTGTAAGCAGTTTGAGGTAGAGGGGAGGGACACCCTGACATCCTTAGGAAATCCTCAGGGACTCACTTATTCTATCATGAAGGATGCCCTACTCACAAGATATGGTTTTACTCCTGAACAGCACAAAGAAACGTTTAGGTCATATAAGAAAAAGGAATCCCAAACTTGGTTGGAATGTGTAGATTCTTTCTACAGGTCACTGCATAGTTGGGTGAAGAGCATTAGGGTGACAACTTATACGGGGCTGTACAATTTGACTGCATGGTCGCACTTGTATAGTCTTTTTCAGCACTTAATTGACAGCAAGCTGACTGACCCCAGGAAACACTCTCAGGAAATGGACCGGTGGGAGAGCACCAGGGTCCAAAGGAGGTGTGGGGGAGACTCAGCCAAGAATGGCCGGGTCCCCATCAAAGAAGTGGGAGGGTAAGGGTAAACAGGGGGAGTTTCCTAAAGGGCCCCAACGTAGTTCCCAGGTTAGGGGTTCCCAGCCCTCAGTTGTAAACCTGCAGAGAAGGGTCTCCGCAAATGTTATGCATTTGATCAGGTGGGTCACATAAGGGGGGACCCCAAATGTCCCAAGTGGACACAGGCACCCACCGGTGCTCAGTCACAGGGTTTGGTCAGTGTAGCGCTTGGGAAGGAGTTGGTTCCAGGAGAAGGGTGGGAGCCAGCTGAGAGGACCCTTGTCTCACTAGGGGACAGTGAGCTGGTCCAGAGGACCCTTGTGCCTGAGAACACTAAAAAGTACAGGAAGTGGGTGACCATCAATGGACAGAAGGTGGATGCTCTGAGAGACACAGGAGCTAGTGTGACTACTGTGAGGGGTCACCTGGTGTCTGAAGAGAAGGTAGTTCTCATGTACTTCACCAAGTAGTTGCAGTAGACAACTCACAGTGCCTGTGCAAAGTGGGACAGGTCCCCTTTGAGTGCGTGTGTGTGTGTGGGGGGGTGTGGGCTCAGGTTCCTTCAGAGTAGCTGTGAGTCCAACCATGATTGTTGTCTGCTAGGCAATGACCTGGAGGATTCCCCTTGGAGTGAGGTGGAAAGCCAGTCACACTTGGAGATGTTGGTTCTGCCCGAGTGGGCATGTGTGACCACATGGCCAACGGCAGCCCGTCAGGGTGATCAGGAAGACCTGGAGCCTGAAAGAGTGGCCCAGGCGACTGCCAGAAAGAGGAAGGGCAAGGGGCGCCATAAACCCGCCCCAGAAGTTCCCATGGTCTGGGAGGAGGCTGAACCTGATGGGACGCCCCAGAGCCTAAAGGGGAACAAGTGGCTGAACTGGGGGAGGTCCCCAAGCTGACCCAGTGGCAGCAGGATGGGGGTCCCACCAGGGTAGAATTCTGTGAGGCACAGAAGTCATGCCCTACTCTTCATCTGCCAAGGAGTCTGGATCACACTGGATCTATTGGGAGTATGGCCTCTTGTATGTTGAGCCTAAGGTTGCTGAGCATGGGGCAACACGTGTGCAGGTGGTACCCCAGTGCTTCAGAGCCTTCCTAATGGGTCTGGCTCATGATCTGCCTTTAGCAGGGCATTTAGGGCATGACAAGACTTTTGAAAGGATTGTCACCCATTTTTCATTATTTATCATTAATTCTTAGTAATTAATTTGTATCTTTCATCTTTGTTATGATCTTTATCTTATATCCTTTTTTGACTTTTTCGTTTACTTTTCTTCTTTTTTCTAATCAGCCCCTTTTATATTCATTTTTCCCATTTTCACCCTTTACTAATATAGTTCCTTTCTTTTCCAAGATGGCAGCGATTTTTGTTAAGGGCAAAGATGGTGTCTCTCATCAGAGCCTCGGGAAGTCCTTTCTTTTTTTCCTTACCTCGGTAACTTCATCGAGGTAGGACACCTGGTTTCTCCATATGCCGCTCCTTATTTAAACGTGATGGCGGCGTTTCTCGCGTCCGTCCCGTTATTGTTTTCAGGAGATGGACGCGATTCTTAACGTTCTGATGTCCACAACAAGGTGAGCCAGGCTTTGCATCACCTTCTCAATGAATGTATTTTTAAACTAAATGTCGATCTTTTCAGTCATTTTCCCACATCACGTGTTTTTTTTCCCCATTTGTTCGTATTCTTCTTTTTTTCTTTAGGTCACATATTGTTTCTCTAAATTACCTACTGTTTTCTTCCAGGGTTAGCTCATATTGTTTTCTCACGTAACAACTATCTAACCCATTAAGGGTGACTGTTTACTATTGTTGATTACATTACTTTTGTCTACCATGCCTTTTTCTGTATTTATATTTACCGCAACGTGTATGTATTCCTTTCAGATTATGAATTTATTCAATTAATGCATACAACAACTGTTTTACATTGCTGAACTCAGCTTAAAGGGTATGTCTAATATTAGCTATACTCTCCTTCTTGAAATTACTAGTCTAATTACTATCTTTATTGCGCACATTTCTAGTCATCTTCTCGTTTTCACTTTAACTTATAGGCATTATTAATAGAGTTCACGATCTGACTATTCATCCTTGATACAACTTTGTGGCTCCTATTCAAAGAATATGTCTGTCACATCCTCCTCAGAAATTCATTTTGCCTATCTATCTCCTCACATATTAATTTCCACTTTTTGCACTACCGTTTTTAGTGGTTAAAAAAGTCACTCACACCTTGGATCGACTTTTGTTCTTAATAATCCTTCACCTTACTACAGCATTGTTTCTATGTATTTTCACCTCTTGGGATCAATTGAACCAGGATAATTAAATCTTTTGCATGATTCCGGGATTTTTCATGTTTCGGTGCTGCTTTACTCTAATTCTTCTTCTTTACAACACTGAATTACCTTCAGTTGGATCTTGTTTCCCTTTCTTTCAGCCTTGAGAAAGCCCCGGCCTATGCGCCTGGTGGGGCGAAACACGTGTTGGCTGACTCCCATGGTTCCTTTCTGGATTAATTTCGGATGTTTTTCGTTTTGGAAATCATTCATTTTCTCCACACAAAATAAACCAATTTATTTGGATCAATAACGACGCTGTTTGTAATCCTGTCCTTCAGAACTTGTGGCATTTATGGTATTTGGACCTTAAATAGAGACTTTTTTCAGTGGGGCTTTACCACTTTCCTCAGTCAGTTTACTTTCTCTCTGGAGGACTTGGGTCCATGTCCCCCGGCAAAGTTCCCACACGAGTCTAATGAACCAGGCAATTCATACAGGAAGTCAGTGCCTTTGGACCCTCTCCATTTTCTGGAGTTTGTTTTACTGGTAGAGAACACGCCAATGCTGATGGTCTGTCCAGATTCTTCAGCCTTAGTGATGAGAACTTGCATGAGGTTGGGTAGGTCTCCCTAATTTCAGCTGGGGGGGGACACGTGTTCGACATGGCATCCCTGGCATAGTCTCCCCTGTCTTTTTGCCTCTGCATTCAATGTTATGACGGTGTGCTAGACTTTGTTTTTGACTGTTTTTTTGGTACCCTGGGCACTTTACCACTGCTTACCAGTGCTTAAGTGCAGGTGATCTCTGTGTAGACTGTATTTGTAATTGGCATTTTCATGACTAGCATATTTAATTTACTAATAAGTCCCTAGTAAAGTGCACCAGAGGTTCCCAGGGCTAAGTGTGGGCCTGCGGCACTGATTGTGCCACCCACATGAGTAGCTTTGTCAACATGGCTCAGACATGCCACTGCAGTGTCTGTGTGTGCATTTTTAATCTGACAATTGTACCTGGCAAGTGTACCCACGTGCCAGACCAAAACCTTCCATTTTTATACATGTAAGGCACCTCTAAGGTAGGCCCTAGGTAGCCACATTGGCAGGGTGCAGTGTATGTTAAAGGTAGGACATGTATTGATGTGTTTTACATGTTCTGGCAATGAAATACTGCCAAATTCAGTTTTCACTGTTGGAAGGCCAATGTCTCACATACGTTAACGTGGGGACTGCCTTTAAATATGTTTTAAGTGCAGTTTCACATTGGAAGCAGAGAGAGCCAAGGAGTTTGGGGTCTCTGAACTCAAAATTTAAAAATACATCTTTTGGTAAAATTGATGTTTAAATTGTCAGTTTGAAAATGCCACTTTTATAAAGTGGGCATTTTCTTGCTTAACCATTCTGTGCCTCTACTTGCTTATGTGTTCCATGTCTGTGTCAGACTGACAGTTGGGCTGTTTGTGAATATCCACTAGAGAGTGACACAAAGGGAGCTGGGGTGTAGCCTACACATCCTGATGAGTCTCATGGGCTAGAGTGGGGAGGGAGGAGCTGACACTCCTGAAAGGGCTATGCCTGCACTCACACAATGCAGTCTGCAACCCCCTGGTATGTGGAAGGATCTTGTGAACAACAGAGACTTACCTTTGAAGTTTGCCTACTTCAAAGGCAGAAAGAGGTATAAGTAGTGGACCCAAAACCCCAGGTTTTTAGATTACTTCTGGAACCAAGAGGAACCTCTGCCAAGGAGAAGAGCAGATGAGCTGGAGGAGCACAGCCCTTTTGTCTGTGACTGTGCTTTGCTGGGTTGGCCAGCAGTTGCTGCTTCTGCCTGCGAGAAGGACAAAGACTGGACTTTGCTGTGTTTTCCTGCTTGTGAAGTGTCTCATAGGGCTTGTACTGCCCTTGCCCTCTGTTCTGAAGTCTCAGAGCCATTAAAGACTTCCCCTGCCAGCACCTGGGCTCTCTTGCTGAGACTCCTACCCTGCCAAGTTGTGCCAATTCCAGCCCCTGGGCCCTTGAAAGGAGAAGCTGGTGAAACCAACACCGAAATCCGTGCACAGGACCCGTGCAGGGGAAAAACCGACGCAGCACCTGCTTTGTGGCTGAATAATTTATGCACCGCCTGCATCACGGCTAGGAAATCGACGCAACACCCGTGTGTGGCTGCCAAAAATTGACACATCACCTTGCAGGGCAGCTCTTCACCACATTGCACCGGATTTCACACGGATAGTTGCTGTGTGCCAAAATCATTGTGATTCTGTGCGGATCCGAGATTGTCTGTCTGGAAATCAATGCATCACTCTTCACCAGGAGAGAAGAACGACGCATCGTCTACCCAATTGGAGAAGAAACAATGCACGACTTTGCAAGTAAGGAATCGACGCATAGCTGACTTTTCCGACGCACAATCACCCGTGCAACTTCATTTTTTATGCAAACCAGGTACTTTGTGTAAAAGAAATGCATCCATTTTTTTCTATGGAGTAAGTCTCTTTATAATTTAAAAATTCATAACTTTGATTGTGTATGTTGTATTTGTGTTGTTTTGGTTTTGCTTGATTTAGATAAATATTGGCTGGTTTTCTAAACTGGTGTGTCCTTTTTTGAGGTGTTTTCACTGTATTATTGTGTGTGTGGGTACAAATACTTTACACACTGCCTTTGAGACAAGTCTGACTGCTTGTGCCAAGCTACAGAGGGGGGGACCAGTGTCCCTTAACCTGAGTAGAGTGAGGGTCCCTGCTTGGACAGAGTGCAAACTGACTACCAACCAGAGACCCCATCTCTAACAAGTGCATTGGCGTAGAGTGCATTAGAGAGAGGGACAGAGTTGAGTGGTGCAGAGCAGGGTGAAGCGGTGTAGAGTTCAGTGGTGCTGAGTAGCATAGCATTGAGTTCAGTGGCATAGTGCAGTATTGACGAGTGCAATGTCGCAGAGTGCACTGGCAGAGAGTGCATAGTCCTTAGCAGATTAAAGTGGCACACAGTGTAGTAGCCTAGACTGCTGTGCACTGGCAGAGAGTGCAGTTGAGTGGCGTAGAGTAATGCAGAGTAGAGTGCAGTGGCTGAGAGTGCAGTTCATAGAGCAGAGTGACACAGAGTTCAGTGGCAGATAGTGGTGTAGAATAGAGTGGCGTAAAGTGAACAAGTGTAGAGTAGAGAGTAAAGTGAGAGCACAATGGTGTAGAGTGGCATAGAAAGCAATGGTACAGAGTGGTGCAGAGTAGAGTATAGTAGCATAGAGTGCAGTGGTGCAGAGTAGATTGGTGTGGAGTGCAGTGGCAGAGTGCAGCAGTGCAGGGTAGATTGCAGTGGCATAGACTGCAGCAGCATAGAGTGGAGTGGCACAGAGTGGAATAGAGTGCTGTAGAGTTCAGTGGCATAGAGTAGACTTTTTCAGACCAGAGTGAAGTGGTGTAGAGTGCAGTGGCATAGAGTAGATTGCTTCAGAGGAGAGTGAAGTTTAGTAGAGTGCAGTGGCATAAAGTAGAGTGTCGTAGAGTGCAGTGGTGTAGAATGGATTGGCATAGTGTGCAGTGACAGCAAAGGTGCACAGCAGAGAATTGTGGGGTAGAGTACATTAGCACAGAGTAGAGTGGGGTAGAGAGCATTGAATGAAGTGGCGTAGAGTGGAGTGGTGCAGAGCAGAGTGCAGTGATGCAGTGTGGATTGGAGTGACAGTGTGGAGTGGTACAGAATAGAGTAGACTGGGGTCAAAATGGAGTATGCATGGTTTGGTAGCACACTGCTATTACAGAGGGTAATACTGAGCCACTGAGGGTGTGTTTTGTGTGCCTACTTGTGTCCCCCCCCAGTGCTCTACAAAACCCCCCTGGTCTGGCCTCCGAGGACGCGGGTACTTACCTGCTGGCAGACTGAAACCAGAGCACCCCTGTTCTCCATAGGCACCTATGTGTTTTGGGCACCTCTTTGACCTCTGCACCTGACCGGCCCTGAGCTGCTGGTGTGGTATATTTGGGGTTGCCTTGAACCCCCAACGATGGGCTGCCTATACTCAGGAACTTAGACTTGAAAGCATCTTACTTACCTGACAAACTAACCATTACGTACCTCCCCCAGGAACTGTTGATTTTTGCAAGTTCCTAACTTACCTATGTGGAGTACCTTGCATTTTATGTATTTACTTCAAATCTTGAACTTGTGGTTCTAAAAATAAATTAAGAAAATGTATTTTTCTATATAAAAACTATTAGCCTGAAGTTAAGTCTTTTAGTGTGTGTTCCTCATTTACTGAATGTGTGTGTACAAGAAATGCTTAACACTACCTTCTGATAAGTCTAGTGCTCGACCACACTACCACAAAATAGAGCATTAGAATTATCTAATTTTGCCACTATCTTACCTCTAAAGGGAACCCTTGGACTCTGTGCACACTATCTCTTACTTTGAGATAGTATATCCAGAGCCAACGTCCTACACGTTTCTTGTAAATTTATTGAGCACATTCCAACCCAATGGTGCAGATGTGGGAAAATCCAATGAGGGCTATCATCCTGAAATTCACTCATGCTTTTGACTCACCTGTTTGCAATTTTTTGAATGGGGCAATTTTCCAAAATTGTCTCTTCTTGGCTAAAAGATTGAAATAGCAGACGTTGTTATGCCTTTGAAGTTCTGGAACCAATTCCACTGAAATTTAAATTTGTAGGAGCAATTGCACTTTCTCACTCAGCCAGTCAACGTGAATTTGTCTAAAGGCCATGCTGGGTGGAATGTAACGACATTTGATTTTACACCTGTTCTGCATATTAATGCACAACAACAGGTTTCTTTTTCTCTGCCAAGGCTGCAAATAGTTGGAAATGTTACATTTCTCCACAGGTGTGTTGGGCAGACGTTGTTTTTCAGGGTGAGACTTTCATACAGAAGTGGAAGGCATTTGAAAAGGATGTCGTACAGGATCTTTCTGCCTTTAAAGAAAATGCCTCTGCTATTTCAGTGAACCCCCTCATTCATGTGCTGGACTTCGACTGTATGCATCATGAAAGGAGCATAAACTGACAGGTATGTCTAGGATATTTTGCTTTGCCTGTGGAGTTAAGGATGTAGGTAGAACAAAGGAGGATCTTCTCAGTGACATACTATATTATTCACAAGCTGCCACATTTGCAAAATCTTTTGCCGCACTTGCTGAATAAACTAAAAGCAAGCATTCCACGTTACACATTATAAGCTATCTCTCTTTTCGCTTAGAAGGTGTTCCACAAGCTTTTCTATGGTGTCTAAAAGTGCTCTATTATATCTAACTAAAAGAGCAGAAACGTTAGCTGCTCCTCTGGGCGTAGCCGATATTTGTGACATGTTCATGTGATTGAAATTACGCTCTGCTTCTCTGGAGGGGCTGAAGATGAAGAAGCTAATTCACACTAGCATTTACTTGCAGCAGAGCCAACCATGAGAACTGTCCGTAATGTGTCATGGAGGACAAAAAAGTCTGGAAGCTTGTATTTCGGCTCTAACTTCCTGTCTACTGGTTTTATGGAGAAATGTTTGCCCTGCTGGTTCCATTAAACCTACAACAAGCACTGGTATAGTCTGAAGCTTAGCAAATAGGACTTTAAAAAAATCACAGAGAGCTTATACGTCATAGCATCAGCTTCACTGTTGACATTCTTTATTAGTTCATGGAAGCTAAGAACATAACATTCCTCAAATATCCATGATTTCTTTTTAGTAAGTAAGTACTTGTGGAGTGTGTGTGGTTAGAGGTATAGTTCCTCTAAGAGAAGGCGCACAGTTGTCAATTACATACATTTTTATCTTACATTTCTACAGCCCCATGTTCCCCCAGAGCTCTTTTAGTGTGAGAGTCCTTTTCCTGCCACACTTGGGATCTGCCTTCTGCATGAGGTTAACTGTGGTTTCTCTTCCTGCTGCTTCTTCTTGAGAGTATTCATATACTATGACTTCAACATGTGCTAGCCTAAGTTCCAACTTTTCTTTGCTAAGAAGAGCAGACCCTGTGGGACTGGCAAAGGACACATAGCCTGTTGGATGTAGGGTTGGACATCTATTGCTTACTTTGAAAACTGCACATTATCTTCTGCTACAAAGATGGGTGAGTGTTAGATCTAACAGCCTTTTACTTCTAAGTTCCTAGTAAAGTGCACTTCATTTTTAGAAATGCCAATTCAGAAAGTGAGCATTTCTCTGCACTTAAAATCCATCTGTGCCTTACAGCCTGTCTCCAATCAACGTCTGGGCTGGACTTCGACTGTATGCATCATGAAAGGAGCATAAACTGACAGGTATGTCTAGGATATTTTGCTTTGCCTGTGGAGTTAAGGATGTAGGTAGAACAAAGGAGGATCTTCTCAGTGACATACTATGATATTATTCACAAGCTGCCACATTCGCAAAATCTTTTGCCGCACTTGCTGAATAAACTAAAAGCAAGCATTCCACGTTACACATTATAAGCTATCCCTTTTTGCGCTTAGAAGGTGTTCCACAAGCTTTTCTATGGTGTCTAAAAGTGCTCTAATATATCTAACTAAAAGAGCAAAAACGTTAGCTGCTCCTCTGGACGTAGCTGATATTTGTGACATGTTCATGCGATTGAAATTACGCTCTGCTTCTCTGGAGGGGCTGAAGATGAGGAAGCTAATTCACACTAGCATTTACTTGCAGTATAGCCAACCATGAGAACTGTCCGTAATGTGTCATGGAGGACAAAAAAGCCTGGAATCTGCTCTAACCTCCTGTCTTCTGGTTTTATGGAGAAATGTGTGCCCTGCTGGTTCCAATAAACTTACAACAGCACTGGTATAGTCTGAAGCTTAGCAAATAGGACTTTAAAAAAATCACAGAGAGCTTATACGTCATAGCATCAGCTTCTCTGTTGACATTCTTTATTAGTTAATGGAAGCTAAGAACATACCATTCCTCAAATATCCATTATTTCTTTTTAGTAAGTACTTGTGGAGTGTGTGTGGTTAGAGGTATAGTTCCTCTACGAGAAGGCGCACAGTTGTCAATTACATGCATTTTTATCTGACATTTCTACAGCCCCATGTTCCCCCAGAGCTCTTTTAGTGTGAGAGTCCTTTTCCTGCCACTCTTGGGATCTGCCTTCTGCATGAGGTTAACTGTGGTTTCTCTTCCTGCTGCTTCTTCTTGAGAGTATTGCTATACTATGACTTCAACATGTGATAAGCCTAAGTTCCAACTTTTCTTTGTTAAGAAGAGCAGACCCTGTGGGACTGGCAAAGGAAACATAGCCTGTCGGATGTAGGGTTGGACATCTATTGCTTACTTTGAACACTGCACATTATCTTCTGCAACAAAGATGTGTGAGTGTTAGATCTAACAGCCTTTTACTTCTAAGTTCCTAGTAAAGTGCACTTCATTTTTAGAAATGCCAATTCAGAAAGTGAGCATTTCTCTGCACTTAAAATCCATCTGTGCCTTACAGCCTGCCTCCAATCAACGTCTGGGCTGGGCTGGTTGACAGCTTCCTTGTGCATTTCGCCCAGACGACCACAAACACAGGATACTCAGTCACACCTGCACTCATCTGCATACTGAATGGTTTTCCTGGGCTGGAAGGCTGGCATTGCCTGAGTTGGTCTGCATGACCACAAGGTCCATGGCTGCCCGGGAGGGGAGTCAAGGGTGTCTGGAGCCTGGAAGAATGGCACAGACAGCTGCCAAGGAGAGCGGCCAGGGGTGTAGAAAACCGGTCCCAGAAGTTCCTGCGGTAGTTGATGGGGTCCTCGAGGAGGAGCCCCCTGAGCCAACAGGGGAGGTCATTGCTGCCCTAGGTGACCTGCCTGAGCTTGCTGGCTGACAAGACGAGGGTGGGCCCACCAGGGAAGGATTCTGCAAGGTGCAGGAGTGCCCCACTCTTGAGGGTTTGTGGCAACAGGTATCAGATCAAGCAGCAGGTGAAGCCTCTGGTGATCACCTTTATATTGGGAGAATGATTTCCTTTACAGTGAGCCTAAAGTACCGGAGGCTGGAGCAGCACATGTGCTGGTGGTCCCCCAGTGTTACCAGGCTTTCCTACTGGGCCTGGCTCACAACATTCCTCTGGCAGGACATTTAGTGCAAGACAAGATCTTTGCCAGGCTTGTTACCGACTTTTATTGGCCCCAAATGCGGACAGCCTCAGATGCATTCTGTAGGCCCTGTCTCACCTGCCCGCTTTGGCACCCCCTTTGAAAGGGTGGGCTTCAACCTCATTGGTCCACTGGACCCAAAAAGTGCCCTTGGCAACAGGTTTATTCTGGTTTTGTTGGCCATGCCAGCTGCTACTCAAAGGCAATCCCTCTAAGAACAGTGACTGCACCGGTGGTGACCAGAACTCTGATGGGGATATTTACCCGTGTAGGATTCCCAAAGGAGATTGTGAGACAGAGGCACAAACTTTATGTCTGCATACATGAAGTCCATGTGGGATGCGTGTGGGGTGACCTATAGGATGTGGCCAGCTACATGCTAGCCCTCCTCAACCAGATGCAACGCTTCTGGAAGAAGGTCAAGAGTAATCTCGCGGCCAGTCAAGAGGTCATGAAACGCTGGTATGACCAGAAGGCACCCTGGTGGAGTTTCAGCCTGGCCACAAAGTTTAGGTAATGGAGCCAGTAGAGCCTAGGGCTCTCCAGGACCGCTGGACAGGCCCATTTGAGATCAAGGAGCGTAAAGGGAAGGCCACTTACTTAGTGTACCTACAGTCCCCTAGAAATCCCCTAAGGGTGCTCCATGTAAACCGAATGAAGTCTCATTTTGAGAGGACTGAAGTCAACATGATTCTGGTGACAGATGAGGGTGTGGAGGAGGAGAGTGAACCTCTCCCTAACCTCATCTCTGCCAAGGAAGGTGATGGGTCGGTTGAGGGTGTCAATCTCTCGGACTCCCTGATCCTGTACCAGCAAGGGGACTGCTACCAGTTACTGGAGGAGTACTCCTCCCTGTTTTATCTCACTCCTGGACTCACACACTGTTAAGAACAAAAATTAATGGGTTGTTAGACAGGGCAAAGGCCAGCATTAAGGAGGAAGTTGCCAAGATGCTGGCTCTTGGGGTGAATGAAAAGTCCATCAGTCCATGGTCCATCCCAAAGTTGCCGGTTCCCAAGGCTGCCGCACCCGGTGCTAGGCCAGAACTTAGTTTCTGCGTGGACTACCATGGTTTCAATTCTGTCACGAAAACAGACGCTCACCCCATCCCCAGAGTTGATGAGCTCATAGACAGGCTAAACGGGGTCCTAGCTAGTAAGGATGCGCTATGCGCTGTCTACCTGAAGGACACTGCTGTGTACAGTTCCAGCTGGGAGGAATACCTGCTCCACCTACAAAAGGTGCTCCAGGCCCTGCAACAGGCAGGCCTGACAATCAAGGTCAGTAAGTACCAGACTGGGCAGGGTTCCTTGGTGTACCTGGGAAACCTAGTAGGTGGCACCTAGTAGGTGGTGGCAAGGTGCAGCCTCTCCAGGCCAAGATTGGGACAATCACGGCCTGGCTACCACCTTGAACCCAAACAAAAATGAGAGTCTTTTTAGGCCTCAGTGGATACTACTGTAGGTTTGTTAAGGGTTATGGCACTATAGTGGCCCCCTTAACAGAACTTACGTCCAAAAAGCAACCTAGGTTGGTGAATTGGACAGAGGCTTAGAAGCCTTTGACTCTCTAAAGGAAGCCATGTGCATGGCACCCGTGCCCAGGGGCCCTTGACTACTCCAAGGAGTCAATCGTGCAGACAGACACTTCAGAGCATTGCATAAGGGCAGTTCTAGCACAGCTGAATGAGGCGGGCCTAGGCCAACCAGTAGCCTTTATTAGCAAAAGGCTATTACCACGGGGACAGAGGTGGAGTGTCATAAAAAGAGAAACATTTGCTGTGGCTTGGGCACTGAAGAAGTTGAGACCCACCTGTTTAGGACTCACTTCCAGGTTCAGACAGACCACAGGCCCCTCAGATGAGGTGAAAATCCTAAACTCTTGAGGTGGTCCACTTCCCTACAGGGGATGGACTTTACGGTGGAGCATCGCCGGGGACTGACCACGCCAATGCTAATGGTCTCTCTAGATACTTCTTCCTTAGCAATGAGAGCTCCCAAGGGGTTGGGCCACTCTCCCCACTTTCAGCTGGGCGGGACACATGTTAGACCTGACAGCCTTAGGGTGGTCATCCCCCAACTTTTGCCTCCCTCCCGCTACTTTTCTGACACTGTTTTTGCTGGTTTTAGGACTCTGCACACTTTACCACTGATAACCAGTGCTAAAGTGCATATGTTCGCTCCCTTCAACATGGTAACAATGGTTCATTCCCAATTGGCATATTTGATTTACTTATAAGTCTGTAGTAAAGTGCACTATTTGTGTCCAGGGCCTGTAAATTGAATGCTACTAGTGGGCCTGCAGCACTGGTTGTGCCACCCACATAAGTAGCCCCTTAACTATGTCTCAGGCCTGCCACTGCATGGCCTGTATGTACAGTTTCACTGCCACTTCGACTTGTCATTTAAAAGTACTTGCCAAGCCTTAAGCCCTACTTTTTCTAAATATAAGTCACCCCTAAGGTAGGCCCTAGGTAACCCATAGGGTTGGATGCTATGTAGGTAATTCGTTTTCCACTACAGTGAGGCCTGCTCCTTTCATAGGATAGCATTATGGCTACCCTCATATACTGTTTGAGTGGTAGATTCTGATCAGAAAGGGGTAACCTGGTCATATGTAGTATGGCCAGAATGGTAATAGAACGTCCTGCTTATTGGTGAGATTGGATCTTATATTACCATTTTTGAAAATGCCACTTTTAGAAAGTAAGCATTTCTCTGCACTTAAAATCCATCTGTGCCTTAGAGCCTGTCTCCAATCAACGTCTGGGCTGGGAGACAGCTTCCTTGTGCATTTCACCCAGACAACCACAAACGCAGGATACTCAGTCACACCTGCACTTATCTGCATACTGAATGGGACTTCCTGGGCTGGAAGGGTGGCGGGCCTGATACTTACATTTCAAAGGCTAGCAGCCTGCCCTCACACAATGGACTTCCAAACCCTATACTGGGACCCTGGCAGATACACCTGTACTGAAAGGGGCACTTGTGCACTTCAAAACCACTCTTTGAAGTCTCCCCCACTTCAAAGGCATTTTTGGGTACATAAACTGGGTTTCTGACCCCACCAAATCAGACAGTTCTGGACCTGAACCTGCAACCTGTCAAGAGGAACTGCCTGGCTGCCCAAAGGACTCATTTGGACTGCTTTGCTGAGAAGGACTGGTGCCCTGGTGTTGCCCTGCTGCCCTCTGACTTTGCTGACAAGTGCTCTCAACTGGGTTGGATTGAGCTTGCCTCCTGCTTTCTGAAGTCTCAGGGCTAAAAGACTTCATCTCTTCAGAAAACTCCTTGTGCGCCGAACATCGACACAGAGCCTGATGGAAACAATGCACAGATGTTTTGCGACTAGGAAATCACTGCACAGCCGCGCCAGAACAACCCAGCCCGACTTCCAGAGTGAAAAATCGATGCAGCGCCCGCCTTCGAAGCACAGCCCACTGGATCCAAGTACAGCCTAACCGGAACAACGCAGCCTGGCTTCCCAAGTGAATAATCGATGCAGCACCTGCCGTGCGACAGAAAATTAGACGCATTGCTTATGGATCGACGCAACGCCTGTGACTTCTTCCCGCATACTCAGGATTTCCCTGTATCGTCTCCAGGCGTCAAAAAGATTTGCGCATTGCAGTGAGGAACCAAGACTGCGTGCCGGAAATTGATGCAAAGCCCGTTGCAGCGTGGAAAGAAACGACTCATCGTCTGTCCCGCATCAGAAATTCTAACGCACACCCTATTTTTCCATGCATCTCTTCCTCTGCGGTCTCCGAGCATGTTATTGTTTACGCAAACAGGGTAGAAGAGACAACTGTTGATTTCTAAGATATAAAACTCTTTTTTAACCTGCAAAAGTGGTATCTCAATTTGTGCTTATTGGATCTTCATCGTTTTGACCTTAATTTAACCAGATAAATATATTTTTCTAAACCCTTGTGGTGTATTTTTGTAGTGCTTTCTCTGTGTTACCGTATGATTTATTGCACAAATACTTTACACATTGCCTTCTAAGTTAGGTCTGATTGCTCAGTGCCAAGCTACCAGAGGGTGGGCATAGGATAATTTGGAGTGTGTGTGACTGAGCCTGAATAGGATTGTGGTCCCTACTTGGACAAAGGTGTAATACCTCCGCCAACTAGGGACCCCACTTCTAACAGTGAGTTTAAACACAGACATTCCAGGGCTCTGGAGAAGACGAAACAATCCACCCCCCTTCCATGAGCAAACGCACACTGGGATTTAAACTATTGATGCAGGGGGTATAAAGGTGAGACCCAGTGGAATGCCAAATTACATCTCCTGCTCATCCAAATTCTGCTTCAAAAGCAAGACAACTTTTCACTTTAATTCACAATTTAATTGCCACCAAACGTAGCAGGCACATCCTAGGCTAGCCCCAGCATGCCATCAATCTAGTTCACCACGTGCCCAAAGACCCACATAGAGTTGCCACATATGTCTTTCTGTCCATGCCCCTGCAGGTATTTGGTAAATCTCTCAATATTCAGCTGTTTAACCTATAGTTTTTTTACTTGGTGTCTTCCGATTAATTCAGATGTATTTTTATTGGTTTTATACTGTTATGTTTTTGTGTCCCAGTAGCACCAAAAAGGTAACTAACATGCGAGTTCAAGAAATGCATTACATGTATATACATACAAGACAAAATCCCACCAAAAAATTGTTTTCATTCAAAAACTGGCCGGCCAAACATACTTGTGCACTTAGGTGCACTCTCTCCTCCTCCCTCTCCCCTCTTCCCACTCCTGTGGCCCAGCACCACCTCTCCCTGCGCATGCTGGTGACTGAGCCAGAAGCTGTAAAATAAAACGATAATTAAATATTGTTTTATTTTACAGTTCCTGGGCCTTAGCTAGAGAGGGTGGTGTGGGGTGGCGGGGTGTTACTTCGCCATTTGTGAAGGAGCCACCCCTGATTGGTAGAAAATGTAGGTTTCATAACATGGGACTGATGTGATCACAGAATGACAGTCCTGAAATGAGCACCGAGATGGCATTTTCTCTAGTGGGAGTCTTTTTAACAGCTTAATGGGGAGCATATATCGGAAGAATTTGCATGGCATAGTCTAGTGTGTTCTGGTGAGATGACAACCCAGATCTGAAGAGCAGCTGGAATCAAAACTAATATTGTTTTCAGAATTTTGAGCTGACAGCAAGTCAGTACACCTGTGTGTCTGGAGAAAGGCTTAGCTGGAATACTGAGTTTATAGGTTTAGGTGGTGGAACCATTACTTCTTGACAAAGGTCTGGAATCCAGAACAGTGATTTATTTGTATAAAAAATAGCGCTGTTCAGTGTTTGGCTTAAGGAATTTGGTTGCCATTCACCATCTGATCTTAGCCGAGCCAGGAGAGCACAGTTGTGGTTGTATTTTTTGATAGTCCAAATATCGGCTGGATATTTTTGGCATACACGTAAAACTGAAAATCAACTTGTTTATGTAGTTTTCCTGGGATAACGTTAAAATGTAGTGGTGACAAAACACACCCCTGTGGGACTTTATAATCTATGATATATGGTTTAGAGCTGGTCCGGTGAAGTCAATTCCTTTAAGTCTTTCGAGGAGAGTGGAACGGTTGATGGCATCGACGGTCACTTATATATCTAATAATAATACCAGGATTCTGTCACCTCTGCCACCCTAGCCTTCTGAGATAAGGTGACAGCGAGCTGTGGGCTGTGCTCTGGCCATAAGCTGACTTGCAACGGGTCTAAGAGTTTTTCTTTTTCAAAGAAAGTGCAACTTCAATTTTAGTGACAGTACAGCTTCAGGAATTCTTACATGAGCAGAGCAACCAATAACAGAAGCCCTATTTTTGAGGGGACGTGTCTAAGATGGCGACTTGGTAAGCCACACTTGTTACGAGTTCAATGCGGTCCTCCGTGCCTGTATTTTATCTGCAGCTCCAAACGGCATCGGACCCTCATGGAAATGGGGGCTGAGTGGCGAGGACCCTGTCGCATGACTGGTCAAACCCGGGCATACACAGGCTTTGTCTGAGACAACATTGGGGAAGTGTGTGGGGATTGGCGGATGAACAATGTAATAAGCAGACCCTACAGGAGGCAAGTCGGACAGGCGCTGATAGAGGGAGCAAAGGAAGAGGGCAACGCTACTCCCGACTAGTGAGTACAGGACATCAGGACCAGATCAGGTCCTTTCACAGCACTAGGGGGACATCAGAACGCTATTAATGAGGTAGCACACGTGAAATCCCAGCATATATACCAGCGACTGAGACAGCAAGGGGTCTGGAATACAGGATCTGTGACCACTGAAATAACCTGTAGGGCTTGCCCCAGAAACAAGGGGACAATCATGTCAACAACCTGCAAGGAGTCTACTGAGGATGCAATGCATCTTCCGGCTTCTAGGAACAATACTGAGATTTCACTAGGTTGGGGGTAGTGACCTGTGCAGAGTCTGAGTAAGTAGTCATCAGTAACAGCCTGGAACATAGGCAAGCAGAGATGGGGCCTGTGGAGGGGTTCTGATGGCATCCCAGATGTGATCTGGGAGATATCGTCTCTGAGGACACAGTGATTGACCACGCCGGACTGCAGAGGTGAAAGGCACAGCATCACTAATGCCCTCTGAACTACTGTGAGAAGGGGGTGACATAGGCCAGGTGACGCCTAATCTATAGTAAGGGAAAGTGCCAACATAGAACTGAATAACCCCTGCAGACACCTGGCTGTGGTATGGCCTCTGTATGAGCCTTGTGAGGCGCGCACAGACTGAGGTGCTCAAATCTGCTGCTAATTGGGAGGTTGCTTCCCTTGTGAGCGTACCTGGTGAAATGCATACAGGATCTGCAATGCCGCCCTCAGAGCACTTATGGGACTGTAGACTCTGCAGTCTGGCTGAGGCAGAAGATAGCACGACGAACCCCGGTCATGATTGTGCCTCACAGATGAGTCTAACTTCCTGGTACCCATTTCTACAAGCTATGGGGCTGAGCCCTTGTGTACATAATGGTGAAACCTAAGAGTGCTAAGTCTGTGACAACCAGGGGAACCTTAGGAATCGTGACTCAGCCACCAGATCGGACAGACACCTCTTGCTACAGATGGGCTCAACCCTGGAAGAACATTCTGGAAAATCTGACCAAATTCTCCATGCTATTCTTGACTCAAAAACACTCTTGAATTGAAGATTGATTCAGTGGCACTAGATGTTAGTCTTCTGCGAGCTGATCATAGGAAACTAGTGGATAGAGTGGAGAATAAGGAGTCTCCCCTCACAACTCCTCGTTGAACAGTGAAGGAGCTCCAGACTCGGCTGGCAGCGCTGAGACATGTGGTACGACCTCTGAAAATCAGAGTTGAGGATGCAAAAAGGGGTTCAAGATGGAACAACATTGTTAGCATGCTCGAGCAAGCATAAGGCCGGAACACTGAACTGTTTTTGGAAAAATTGATAATAGGCACTGGTGGGTAAAACACTACATTTTGTCTCTTTGAGAGGGCAATTCAGGTGCTGGTTGCCAATTCCTTCTGGGCGCTGCCCAAGGTCAGTGGTGACCTGCCTATTTACTTATCGGGACAGAGCTCTCATTCACCAACTCACCAGAACAAAAGGGCCCAGCCAAGCTGATGGATGTACGGTTTCTATTTTCCCAGATTACACAAATTAAGTTCAACGTTTCCAAACCTCTTAGGTAGGGTGTCAAAAACCAGATGCAGCAGATGGGGCTGAGGTATGCACTCATGTATCAGGCTAAACTCTGAACAATAGTGGATTGGGAAGCCGTTTTCTTGGCAACCTCACAAGGTGCCCTGGCAGTTGTTTCAATTAAAGGGAGTGGAGATCCCGCAGAAGGAACTTGCTCGAGGGGTGGCTGACCCACACAGTGCTCCCAGAAATGGAGGAACAGGAGACCAAGAGGGAAACCCATTATTGAGCAGGCAGCTCAAGAAAAAGCCTGGGTAGCTGCTGAGACCTTGACCCAAAGTCAAGAAGCGGATGAAGGCTTGTCTGAATAGGCTGAGACGAAAATTCAGGAGATGACTTTGGGGACTCGCATCCAAGGATCCAAACATAGGCAAGAGGCCCGTCCTGACCGCTACGTCTGTAGGTATGTTAATATAAAGCCATTTGTAAATTATCGTCTTCGTGTGCCACTACCTCAATAGGTATAGATTATACAATGAGCCTCAAGCTGGTGCAGAGGTGAGGAGGGTAACCTCATGGAGTGTGGTAAGTGAGGAACACTGTGGAAGCAGAGCACCTTGTACTGATCCAACAGAAAATATTATATGAACTAAATTTACATGTGGTGGTCCTTTGCTTATGGGTCTGAATTGGCAAGGATCCCGTTGCTGCTTAGCTTGGGGTGTGGGCATTGGGGATTCTGTTTTTTCTCTTCACTTCCTTTCTCTTTCTTTTGGCTTGCTACTATTGTTGTCTCTTGGTACAAAGTTCCCATGAGGTCTGCAGCCTTGGCTGCAATACAGGCCTCTTGGTGGCATGCAGTTTCTGGTAAAAGGTTTAAGTAACTATGAGTACTTGACAAAGGAGCACATCAACGACCTACAACCTATTGATGTGGAATGTGTGGTGCATGGCCATGTCTATGAAGCAATACAAAATCCACACCTACTCGACATTCAAGCACACTCGCATGAACAACATAGAGTTGCAGAAACTCACTAGAAGGTGAAGGCAACAAGTAAATGGCATGACATACTCAGCATTTACTAGACTGCTACTGGTATGGATATTGTCTGGCAATCTATTTATGATCCAATCTAAGTGTAGTTATGAGGTGGTGGAGGGCCTGTGACATAGGAAACTACTGGTTCAGATTGCAATCTACGCCCCAAACAACAATCAGCCCGCATTCCTTTACTCCCTTGCTCCGTCCCTGGTTAATAACCTACAGGAGCCCCTGTTCCAAATATTAAGTCAGGTTGATCTACCCCTCTGCTCCTTGGGGCACAAAGTAGTCGACTAGCCACCCACTTTCAAAACTGTGTGCAGGGCTGAAGCCTTTGTGATGCCTGGAGAAACATGCTACTGCACAGTAGGGAGTACTACTACTACTAACTTGGAAGAGCACAAATTACAAACCTGTGTGAATCGACTTCTGTCTAATCAACAGATGGGTGATACGGTATTGTGCAATATCGGGAGGCAGCATGTGTTGGGATCACAATCCCCTGAAGATGGTAGTAGAGTGGAGTAGAGCGCAATGATAGATTCCAACATGGAAATTAAATTACAGTGAATTAGCAGACACTCTGTTCAGTGACGCTCTTGGTAAGGCCATCACTAACTGTTTTGAAGAAAATGAGGAGACGACTAGAGATGGGACCATAGAATGGAATGCTTTCACGATGATAATACGGGGATCTGCATAAAGACAATCTCTATCCCTAACCAATTATGTGTGTGAGAGAAAATAGGTACCAGTCACTTACATTTTGAGTAAACTGTCCCGTCAAGAGTCTCAAACAAAAAAAGGTCACCCCGCCCTCTTCGTATGGGGGGCCCCTTGGGGAGTAGCACGATCCAGCCTATTGCTTTTTAAAATAGGCGTCCTCGATTTGGGAAACCTACCCTCGGCGTGCTCACCCCGGAGACGTCACATAATTGGTTAGTGATATCTTTTATATATAGCCAGGAGAAGTCTAGTTTGATATAGGTCCTGATGAAGCGTTAGAGGATCTTTCACGACCACATTTACGCGAAACATGTTGACCAGACCCTAGGGGTCAGGTGACAATTTCCCAGTACTCCAGGCTTTCAAAGTGGTTGAGCATTATTCTCATTGTCCACTTAATTATGTTTTTAATCTTGATCGTGACCCCTTTTTGATTGCTAGTAAACAGATTAGTTTAGGGGTCTCTAATCAATCTTAATATTTTTCCACTCTCCTGCCACATTAAGTGCCTGACCTTCTTGATTCAACGGCAGCCATCATATACAAAAAGATCTCCGGCAAAGAGCCCCCGAAAGGGGAGCCCATCAGACATTGCACCAGTGGGTCTGACGAGGAGCTTCCCGATGATGAAGCATGACACCCTTCGGGTGTGTGAGGGCTCTAGCTCCTAAACTTTAATTGTTCACCCTAGAGTTAGGAACAGTGTACTTTTTGCATTGATTTCTGGAAACTAGACATCCGGGGGAGTCCCCAGAGGTGTGACTCGTATGGATTCCTCAAAGTTTTCTTACCCTACAAAGCTGAAATGTTGAATAAAAACTCTATTTTTTCTTGCATTTCTGTCACACAAACTACAGGAATATGCTGGGATCCACAATATTCCTACCACCCAGTGTTTCCCCACCTGTCCTGATAAAAACACTACTCCATTTTGGTGCCTGTACCTAGTGCCTGCGTCAGGAATGGATCACCCCAGGGTCAACAGTTGCCCTCATGTAGGACCAACATTGACCGTTGTGCGATCTATTCCTGTCGTGGGCACTAGGCCTACCCAAAAAAGTGAGGTACCATTTTTATTGGGAGACTTGGAGGAATGCTGGGTGGAATGAAATTTGTGGTTTCCTTAGGTGTCGGCTGAGCTATAGGCCAAAATCCACAGATAGGCAATTTCCAAAAAACACATCAGTTTTTAATGTAAAAATGTGATGTGTCCATGTTGCGTTTCCTGTCGCGGGCATTAGGCCTATCCACGCAAGTGAGGTACCATTTTTATCGGAAGACTTGGGGAAACACAGAATTACAGAACAAGTGTTATTGCCCATTGTCTTTCTCTAAATGTTTCCCCCTTTCAAATGTAAGCCGGTGTGTAAAAAAGATGTCTATTTGAGAAATGCCCTGTAATTCACCTGCTAGTATGGGCACCCTGGAATTCAGAGATGTGCAAATAACCACTGCTTCTCAACACCTTTTCTTGTACCCATTTTGGAAATGCAAACGTTTTCTTGATACCTATTTATCACTCTTTATATTTCAGCAAATGAATTGCTGTATACCCGGTATAGAATGAAACCCCATTGCAAGGTGCAGCTCATTTATTGGCTCTGGGTACCTAGGAATCTAGATGAACCTACAAGCCCTATATATCCCCGCAACCAGAAGAGCCCAGCAGACGTAACGGTATATTGCTTTAAAAAATCTGACATCGCAGGAAAAAGCTACAGAGGAAAACATGGAGAAAACTTGCTGTTTTTTCAGCTCAATTTCAATATTTCTTTTATTTCAGCTGTTATGTTTTGTAGGAACACCTTGTAGGATCTACAGAATTGTCTACTTTTCAGAAATGTTTAGTTGTCTGGGATCCAGCATTGGTTTCACACCCATTCCTGTCACTAACTGGAAGGAGGCTGAAAGCACAAAATATTAAAAATGGGGTATGTCCCAATAAAATGCCAAAATTGTATTGAAAAATGTGGTTCTGTGATTCAAGTCTGCCTGATCCTGAAAGCTTGTAAGATGGTGATTTTAGCACCGCAAACCCTTTGTTGATGCAGTTTTCAGGGGAAAAAACACAAGTCTTCTTCGGCAGCCCTTTTTTCCAATTATTTTGAAAAAAACAAACTTTTTGCTGTATTTTGGCAAATTTCTTGGTCTCCTCCAGGGGAACCCACAAACTCTGGGTACCTTTAGAATCCCTAGGATGTTGGCAAATAAGGAAACAAATTTGGCATGGATAGCTTATGTGGACAAAAAGTTATGAAGGCTAAGTGCAAACTACCCCAAATAGTCAAACAAGAGCTCAGCACCAGGGGGAGGGGGGCAGCAGCTATGGGGTTAACGGTAAGACACTACATCCTTCCTAACCGCTGCAATGTGGGCTAAATCCAGGGGAAGGCAAGTGCTTGATATACCAGACCAAATTGCGGACAAAGCAAAATGAACTGCTGAAGGTGGTACACACTTATTCCATCACCCAAATATCTGGCTCTAGGAGAGCCTAGGAGGGCTTGTTATGTAAGAATGGGTGCTGCGTGGACATCGGAATGGTTCTGACAAAGGTAACTTCAATAAAAGCAGACTACATAACTGCCTGAGAGGAATTCTCAACAGACAGGGACAGGGAGGAGTAAACTGAATCTATTCTTGTGAAGGTTCTACTGTATATTCACCTTCAGCAGTGGGCTGGTGTAATCTGGAGGGAGATTTGCTCGCTTGCACTTGACGGAGATAAGGATGCCAGTATAATGTAGGGTAGTGTACTATCCATGACTATTTAGCAATCTTGAGGACCTCAGGGACAGTACACTCTATTGCTTGACCCCAAATAGCGGTATGCCACAATACCCTGTGTTGGTGAGATAAACGTTGTTTACTTTCGTTTTACAGTTTTCCTTGACAGGCAGAGTTGTTTGGGTGCTAGGCCCTGGGACTGGGTGGGATGGATGTTGCAAGTTGGTAGCTGTTTCTCCTCAGCTGCATAATGGGTATATTCAGTGCGATATCCTTAATGGAGTGCTGCACAGCATGGATTCTGATGTTAGGTCAACATGGAGCAGCCATGTCAGTGGAAGTGATGCAGGAATAGAGTCACACTCTTACGCAACTGACGGGAGTAACCTGGAATGTGAGACACTTGAGTAACAAGATGAAGAAGCACGCAGTACACTGAAATGTAAAAATATAAGGGACCGACCTTACATTTCTGTAAGAAACACATCTGAGTAAAGTGGAGAGAGAGAAGTTAAAAAAAGAAGCGGAGGGTTTAGCTATTCAAAACATCTTACTCCACGTTTGCCAATTGCATCTGATTTGGGTAAACCCCAGGACGCCCCTCATATATATTTAGGCAGATATATACTAGTGGAAAACTAGATGGCAAAATTAAGTTTGTTAATGCACCTAATGTTCAGCAGGTGGAGTTCCTGTAGTCGGTCATGTCCCAACATCTACAGGATCAGGAAATCCCCACCATCTGGGGAAGGAGTTTCAATCGTGTTACTGACCTACAGAAGGATAGATCCTGCCCACTGGTGTTGGGGACAGCAGCTATGCAAACTACTACAAAATTATATGCCTGCATGAAAAAATTGGAAACTGACTGACGCATGGAAAGTGGACCACCTGGCTACTAGTGACATCTCCTGTTACTCCTCTGTACACACACTGCAAACTAAAATTAACAGATTTATTTATAACTCACAAATACAGACATTCATAGTCGTGTGGGCATATCTGAGTAAAACTTATTCTGACCACATCCCACTTAAGCCAACACTGTCCAGGGTGAGCAATTGCGGCGCTAAAAAAGTATAAATATGGGCCACAGTGAGATAAAGCATGATGACTATTGGCGTGACAAGTGAAAAATGAGACCAAGTCAAGCATCATTCTCACTATCTACATGATAAATGGGGAACTACACTAACAGGTATTAGTTAGGCATTCCTGGAGTGCTACAAGAAATTTTATGCCAGGGTGTCCACCGCCTCCACAGTTTGTACATTGGATTATGTACTACTTGTCAGACTGAGTAGACCGACGTGAACAGAGAGAACTTTTAGATTCCCCTCTGTCCTTCAGGGAATTGAAGCTGGCTAAGGTCCTAGGCCCATCCTCCCCCATAATTAAAGAAGCTTTGTTTATCATTCTGGCAAAAACACATGGGAACGCCATGGACATGAGGCTGTTTAGACCTTTGTTCATGTTGAATCTGGATACAAGATACTGGCGAAAGTGTTGGCCAGAAAGGAAGTGGGAATCCTGCCAAGTATGGTACACCCAGACCAACCGGCATTTGTCCCTGAAAGAAATACTTCGTCGAACCTTAGAAAGCTATATCACATACTGAATTATCCACTTTTGAGACGCTCCCAGGCAACAGTGGCCTCCATTAAGATTGCCTTTGACATCCTTGGTTGGCAATATTTGTTAAGGTGATTGAGATCATGTGATTCACCTGAGAGCTGATTACGTGGATTAGATTGGTGTACAGCCGGACTGGTTGGACTTGGCATCGGGCGTTTCCCCATTGGGCTAGAGAGCAGTGGGGCGATTTTCACCTGTTGGGGACGCCCTCATTAAAGGCCCACAGTGGACACAGTATTTTCAGGCAGTGAAGTGAAAATATAAGCTTCAGTGCAGCCGATCAGACGCCAGAGACTCACAGCACTTGGCACCTCTTGCAGCACACTGTCTAGCCAGTGAGAAGCTCTGAGGCCAAAACCTGGCGTCTGTCGCTGCATCCTAGCTTCATTGTGAGGCCAATCCTTACCTGTGAAGTGTGAACGGAGTAAAATCTATCATTTGTACAGTGCAGGTAAAGAGACCGATCCACAAGTTTTTTTTATTTTAACAAAATATCAGTTTGAAATCTGAAACCTTGCATTGACTGCATTGTGCATGAGAACTCTGCTCTCAATGAGCAAAATACACATTTAAGTACACTCGGTACCTGTGTTCGTTAGAAGCCCCTAAAGTCCTGCACACTGACCTGAAAGGCAAGAGAAGGCAGACTGTTAACCTGGCACACCTGTCACAATACCAAATCATCCCCAGTCAGCTGAGTAAAGGAGGGGGAGAACAAAGGAGAGAATGGAAACGGGTGGAAGCAGACAGGAGGTAGGGTGAGAAAGGAGTACTATGGAGGAGCAGACTGGAGAAAGTAGAGAGAGAAGGTAGCAAAAAAAGAGGAGGAATATTAAAAACAAGCATTGGCAAAGAAAGTAGGTCTTACCTGTATAAGAGCTTTTGGCATTGGCAATGTTTTTGCCATGTTGCACACAAGTGTGGCTGCTGTTCAGCATGGCTAAAATGTTAGTGTCAGAGTAGGGGAGTAGAGTGTCATAGAGTGGATTTGTTGGAATGTTGTAAAGTGGCATAGGAAGAGTAGAGTGTTGGAGAGTTGAGGGGAGTAGGGTTCAGTGGCAAAGAGTGTTGTGGAGTGGGGTGGAATAGGGTGAAGTGGATTGAGGCAGTGAGGCTCATTGGAGTAGAGTGGGGGTAGATTGGCTTAGGGTTGAGTGGGGTGGATTGGATTGGGGTTGCTACCAAACTGATGGCCTAAAGTGCTCTTGTAGAACTACATATGTAACAACCAAACAAATATTAATAGGGCACAATAGGAAGGAGGGGGCATACCCCATCAAGGGGAATTAAAAATGTTTAATTGTAAATGAATATCATCTAATATAGACGCTGAGAATTCAGATGTAATGCTAACTAATGGCTGAATGTCTATGGTTGGTATTAATTGTAAAATTGAATAAAAATGTTAAAAAAGATTTGGCAACACTGTCCAACCAAAGGGCCACATATACTAGAGGTGGGCGAGCCAGCAAATTAACAGGCAGAGCCAAGCCAGGGGTCTGGTGCGAACCCTTCGAGGCCATGCACGAGCTGAGCCCTGAAAATGTTTGAGATTTAATCATACAAGCATCAAGCAAAATATGATACAGTCTCTTCAAAATTCCAAAAGAGCGTCTTTCTTTAACACGTAGAAGCCTTGGCTTTAACGTGTCACATAATACCACTGCAATGAGAAGTACTTATATAAGTGATAGTTTTTAAAAATGAATCATTAGTGAACTCAGAGGCAAGACGGTTGTCATATACACCCTGAAGGTTGCCCAGATTTTTACAGAGTAACATTATAGCGAATTCAATCAAACACAATAGGTTTTTGTTCAAGTGGCACTCTGAAAACATATTTGAAAGTGCTTTCATACGTGATAATGAGTTTTGGCGAAATATAATATCAGCCAGCCTAAGATCACACACTTTAGGAGGAGAAACCGCAATGTATCCACGTTTTCTGGTTTCACTTTGTACCAAACAGCCAGAAATTGGTTATCTATTTGTCTTCCCGAATGGTAAAGTTTTATTTTTAGCTCCGTGCATTTTTCTGTAGTTCCTGTTTAGAGAGAACTCTACGGCAGGTATTGGGGCTCTTTCCACTAGCACCACTTGCTTTACACAAGGCCGCCATTCATTATTTAAGAGGGAGGTTAAGCGATTTGCCAATAATCATAGGATGTTGAGGCGAAGCCGCGACTCGAATCTGGATTCCCAGCAAGAGGAGTAGCCAGCAAATGAAAATGCCCTCCACTTTGAACAAATGCTCTAATAGCACCAACAAAAGAATGTGAGCCTAACCCTCACTAGAAGAGCTCCCTTGTGTCTTCCATCCCAGCAGCTATCCATGCATTGTCTCACCTGCCATTAACTTACTGATATCTACAATTTTACCTTGACATTCTGTCATCCATTCATTCTTTCATCCATCATTCATTCTTTCCTCATTCTATCCATTCATCAACTGCCATTCATCAATCCATCAATCCATGCTTCCACTCTGCCATTCCACCTTTTCAGCCATCTACTCTGCCATACATCAAACATCTACTCTTCCATCCACGCTGCCATCTACCAATCCATCCATCCACTCTGCTATCCACTCACTCATTTGACTCACTCATTCATCCAATCTATTCCTTTGATTTGCCATCCTTTCACCAGTCTATCCACCTATCCAACCCTTCACTTTGCCATTCTTTCATCTGTCTCTCCACCTATCCAATCACTGAACCATCTATCTTTTTAATCTGCCATCACTTCCACCTATCTATCCACCTATCCACTGACACCCTTTCACCAACTCATACATCTACACACTCATTCGTCCATCCTGTCTTACTTTCATTCTTGCTTCCACCCAAACTTCTTTCACTTTTCCCTTTTCTATGTACATATCTACTGTTTTTCCTTGTTCCTGCCTGCTCTTCTTTTAAAGCTGCATTCCTTTATAGCATTAAATAGAAGCTTTTGATGCCCAGTTACAGACAAAAGAGGCTCTTAAAGGACCCCACCCTGTTGCAGCCGATACAGTAGGGAGTTCACAACGCCTCTGTTCTGTTCAGTTCTGAAGTCCGCAGCTCTGGCCGCCCTGCCACAGACAGAGAGGTAGACAAAAGACACATGAAAGCTTGGCTCGACATGGGCTCGAGATTCCAACAAGAACTTGAGCTGATCTAGAGGCGGGCTTCAGGCTCACTTTCAGTGGCTCGCCCACCTCTAACACACACTCGTACGCCCTGTGTGTCCCGTTAGGATCTATCCCTGTGTTTAAGCCAGTAGGTGCTACACATGATTAAAAAAAAGCAGTACGTGGAAGATGGGATCACAACGTTGAGCAGCCTCTTTACACACGGAAAGGTAAACATTCTGCAACATCTTCAGGATGAGCATGGGTTAGGGACAGATCAGTTCATAATGTACAATGCCCTAGTACATGCATTAGGCTGTTAGGAGTCAAGACTGTGAGGAAGAACCCACATCTACCACATTACAGTTAATATTCACCCAGGAGGAGGGCAGTGACTGCACCGCATGCGAGACGGAAGTTGCCTTTAAGAGATAAGTGAGTTCAAGACCTGGAGAAAATTATAATTGATGAGGATTGGACTTCTTATTGGAACCTGTAAAAAGATTATTGTGTAACCACATACTGAAGTGCACCCAATTCTTTTAACTACATCAAACAAACCTCACTCAAATGCACTCCTGTATGAGGGACCTAGTTCAATATGCCCCTACTTCCGTCATCCCAAAGAGAACCTTTACCATGTCCCTCTCCCATATCGTATTGGCAGTGTCCCATTATATAAGGGATAAAATACCCCATGCCATTCATTTTAAAGATACTGCTAGTTACAGAGGAGTCATAACCATACAGAGGAACGAGGCTGAAGGCCAGGTTCCTTTCTAAGATTATGGAACTCCAAACTGACTTGCAATATCTGCATCATGTACAGCGGGGAGTACTTTATCCCATTTAATAAATAGTAACACAATTACTTTTCCCACAAACCACTTAAAACCTCGAAGAGAAGCTCTTTCATAGGAAAGAGAGAATATGTTTGCAAACATGAAGAATAAAAACAGAACCTCTAGTGCAAAAAGACATTAGAAACAGTTCAATAAAAGTATTTTTTTTTAAACCTATATTGGTCAGAATGTGTAGAAAAATGCAGAAAGGTTCTGTATGTTCCATAATTAACTAAAGAACAAGTTACTTACCTTTGGTAACAAATTATCTGGTAGAGACATATTCTTTATCCCCCAGGCATCAGACTGGATCCGGAGATTCTTCTTCGAGCACTACCCTGGTGCACCATCGTTGATGTTGTGGTTGTTGTGATGACATCGCAGTTGTATATAGGCACCACCAAAGCTCGCTGATGTCAGTTTCTTTTCACGACTTTCCACGCCAGAAGTGCAGGGCCATGAAGAACACGGAGACTGGTGTGCCAGAACTAGGGCCCTGAAAGGGAGTCCCCGTTCCTAGAAATCAGTTCACAGTGCGGAGAGGATGGGTGGGTCAGTAAGAAATCTGCAAACAGAATGTCTCTACCAGATAATTTGTTATCCGAGGCAAGTAATTTGTTCATCTGACAGAGACTTCTAGTTGAAGATTCCTTACCTTAGAATAGAAACTGAAGCAATACCGTCCCCAGAGGTGGTTCTGTGAACCAAGATGATACTACGAAGTCCTGCAGGACCGAATGGGAAAAGTAGTCATCCCTGTGGGCCTCCCTGTCCAGGCAGTAGTGTTTAGTGAATTTGTGCAGGGACACCCACAATGCTGTCTGTCAGATGTCCAGAGCTGAAACTCCGCGTGCTAACGCAGTGGATGCTTCAGTTGCTCTGGTAGAGTGATGACGCAAACCCTCAAGGGGCTGCTTCTTAGCCAAAGCATAGCACATTTTGATACCAGAGTACAACCCATCTAGAGAGTGTCTTTCTCTGCACCGCCCGACCTTTCTTTGCACCCACATAACTTGCAAAGAGTTGAACGTCCACCTGGACGTCTTGTTGAGGTAGAACGTCAATGTTCTTTTTGGATCCAGACAGTAGTCTCTCCTCTTCACAAGAAGTATGTGGGTGTGCGTAAAAAGTAGGCAAGGTGATGGATTAGCCTACATGAAAGGGCATTAACACATTAGGGAGGAAAGAGGCCATGGTACAAAGCACCACTTTGTCAGTATAGACAGAGATAAAAGGTGGCTTTGAAGAAAGCTTGCAGCTCACTCACTCTTCGAGCAGAGGTGATGGCTAAAAGAAAGGCTGTCTTTAAAGTGAGAAGCCGAAGAGGACAATTATGAAGGGGCTCAAAAGGAGCACACATGATGTGAGTACCAAGTTCAAATCCTGCTGGGGCATTATGAATGGGGTAGGGAGAAACATGTGGGTAAGATCCCTTCTGGGCAAGAGAGTCTAAACAAAAGAACCTCAGACAGAGTTGCAGAAAGGTGATCAAAAGATTTGTTGATACTCCATGTGACAAATTTTTTCAACAACAGGCATATACTGTCGCCTGGATGCCAAAATAACATTACAGACTTTGGGCGGAAGGTCAAAAGCTGTCAAATGCTGCTGCTCAAGCTCCATGCAAGGAGGAGGATACTGGACAGATTCGGGTAGAAAACCGTCCCCTGCTGCTGCAACAGAAGATCCTCCCGAAGAGGCAGACTGAGTGGAGGATCAATGGCCATGCTTAGAAGCTCAGGATACAATACTGTTCATGCCCAGTCTGCAGCCACAAGGATTACTTGGGCCCGGTTGTTCTTGATCTTCCTGAGAACTCTGGGCAGAAGTGGTTATTGGTGGAAAGGCATATAGGAGGCCTGAGTTCCACTAAAGATGAAAAGCGTTGCAGAGCGAAACTCCAGCATGCAAAAAAGCTGACATTACGCATTCTCTGCAGAGGCAAACAGATCTAACCAAATGTCTCCCCATTGCTGAAAGACCTCGTGCTACCTCTGGATGGAGACGCCATTTGTGATCGACCATGCATTGATGGCTGAGTTCATCCACTTTGACGTAGAGACCCCACCAGATGATGAACCACCAGGGATATGCCCTGATGTTCGAGCTATGTCCAGAGGTGTAGAGCCTCTTGACAAGGGGTCCACGACCCCACTCCGCCCTGCTGGTTGCAGTACCACATGAAGATGGTGTTGCCCGTCAAGAACACCTGCACCACTTTCCCTTTGAGAGAGGGAAGGAATGCTTTCAATGCAATCCGATCGCCCTGAGTTCCAGAAGACTGATGTGGAGCCCAAACTCCGCCGGAGACCAGACACCTGTGATATCTACCTCCCCCATGTGGCTGCCCCATCCCAGGAGTAATGCATCTGTCATCACTGTCAGATCTGGTTGGGGGAGGGAAAGAGATCTACTGTTGATCCAATCGTGGTTTGAAAGCCACCACCGCAGATCTTGTGCAGTTCCCTCCAAGATATAGACCAGCTCAGAGAGAATCCCTTGATGATGCTGTCCCACTGAAGAGCCAGCATGTGCAATCTGGCATGTGTAACCAGCAGGATGCAGGAGGCCATGAGGCCCAGCAGCCTCAGAGTCATTATCACCGAAACCCATGACAGAGGCTGAAACATCGGTATCATAGTCTGAATATCCTGGACTCGCCGCTGGAAAGGATAGGCCCAAAACTGCACGGTGTCCAGAACAGCTACGATGAAAGGGAGCGTCAGAGAGGGAGTCAGGTGTGACTTCGGCACGTTTATAGTGAACCCCAGCGAATGCAGAAGGTTCACTGTAGCCTGGAGGTAGGAGACGACAGCCTGTGGCAAGCCTGCCTTCCACAGCCTGTTGTTGAGGTAGGGGAAGACAAACTCCTAGTCTGCGCAGGTGAGCTGCGACCACCGCCATCACTTTCGTGAACACCCGGGAGGGGAACTGGCAAGGCCAAAGGGGAGCACAGTAAACTGACATGCTTGTGACCTACCACAAGTAATGTCTGTGGGCAGGCAGGATAGGAATGTGAAAGTAGACGTTGTGCAAGTCCAACGCTACCATACAGTCTCCAGGGTCCAGGGCAGATAGGACCTGAGCCAGAGTGAGCATTTTTAACCTTTCCTTCTGAGGAAGAGAATAAGGTTCCAGAGGTCTAGGATGGGGCGCAGGCACTTGCCTTTTTTGGGCACCTTAAAGTAGCGGGAATAACAACCACAACCTACTTCTGGCACAGGAGCCTTTTCTATGGCTCCCTTGGCCAAGAGAGACGTATTTTCCTTGCAGAGAAGTGCCAAGTGTTCCTCCGTTATCCGACTGGTCTGTGATGGAGCGACGGACTAGGAAGGTTTGGAAGCTACAGTGGGGAGGGGGTGGTGGATTGGGCTGACAGCTGACTCCCTGTTCCATGGGGACGTTGGATTCCATGTCTGCGGCCATGCAGAGGCTGGGCAGCATGTGCAGCACAGAGGATGGAAGGAAATGGACGCAGTAGGGTGCCCCTTCCATAGCTACGAAAGGGGCAAAAAGTGGACTGAGGGGACCGAGGAGCAGCTGCAAGGCCAAAGGACCGAGCCATAGATTGGGAATCCTTAAATCACTCGAGTGCGGAGTCAGCTTTATCTCCAAAGAGACGGGTGCCATCAAGGGCATGTCCAGAAGCGATTGCTGGACATCAACAGAGAAGTCAGAAGTCCTTAACCAAGTGTGGTGCCTCAAGGCCACCGTTGATGCAAACAATCTGCCTAGTGAGTAGGTCGTGTCCATCCCACAACAAATTGTGAACTTGGCTGCATCTCTTCCGTCAGCAACAGCTTGGAAGAGAATGGTCTGGGCCTCCTCCGGACCTGTGGCAGCACCTGCACAAACGTATCCCACAGAGTATGGGAATGGCGGTCCAAAAGGCATGCAGTGTTCACAGATTGCAATGCCAGACTGGAGGAAGAGAACATCTTCTTCCTCAGTTGGTCAAGTCGTTTTGATTACCTATCCGCGGGTGTGGATGGGAATGCACCAGAAGAGGAAGAAGCCTGAATGACCAAACTCTCAGGCGTAGGATGCTGTGTCAGGAATTTAGGGTCATTAGGTGCAGGCCTATGTCAGCGGGAGATTGTCCTATTGATAGGAGTCCCTGTGCCGGGTTTAGACCACGTCCCCAGGAGGACATCAGTGAGGGCTTCATTAAAGGGCAAAAGAGGTTCAGACGTGGAAGCCCATGGCTGAAGCACCTCAGTCAGGAGGTTATTCCTGACATCCACCAAAGGCAGCTCGAGACCCAGGACCTGAGCCGTTCTTCTTACCACCACTGAATATGAGGCTTCCTCTTCTGTAGACACGGTAGAGGGAGAAAGCATGCCAGCATCAGGGAAGGTGTGGAGACACTGGCTTCGCCCAATTCCTGAGTCCCGTCCATTTCAGGATCTTCTAGCTGGAACTGTTTAGGGTCCAGCGACCCCTTCATACTCTCACCTTACCCGTACCCTTAGGCATAAAGGTCAGGATCCAAACTGGGGAACATAGTTCTCTCCGAAGATAGAACAGGCATCCAATGACATAATTCCGGCTTCAGATCAGAGTCTGTGATGAGTATGGGATCGTCGTTGATCGTAGGCCCGACTGGTGTCGGAAGTGTTGACTTTACCAGGGAAGGTCGCAATGGCACGACAGGCGCCGCTACGGATCCGGTAATGGATTGTGGGGTGCCTCTGGAGCCGAGGCCAAAGCCACAAGCACGGAACCCGAGGGGACCCCTTCCAACCCTAATGGGCTCAAGGTCATTCAATCAATCAAGGAATTTGTAAAGCGCACTACTCACCCTTGAGGGTCTCAAGGGGCTGGGGTCGGGGCGGGTGGTGCTGCTACTGCTCGAACAGCCAGGTCTTGAGAAGTCTCTGAAGGTAAGGAGGTCTTTGGTCTGACACAGTTGGGTGGGAAGAGGGTTCCACGTCTAGGTGGCGAGGTGCAAGAATGATCTGCTGCCGGTTGTAGTTATGCGGATGCGTGGACAGTTGCGAGGGCGAGGTCGGCGGAGTGGAGTTGCGGGTCGGGTGTAGAAGGAGAGCCGTCTGTTGAGGTATTCTGGTCCGGTGTTGTGCAGTGCTTTGTGAGTGTGGGTGAGGAGTTTGAAGGTGATTTGCTTGTTGACAGGGAGCCAGTGCAGGTCTCTCAGCCTGTCTGGGATGTGGCAGTGGCGGGGGATGTCAAGGATGAGGCGAGTGGAGGCATTCTGGATGCGTTGCAGCCTCTTCTGGAGTTTGTCCGTGGTTCCTGCGTAGAGGGCATTGCCGTAGTCCAGTTTGCTGCTTACGAGGGCTTGGGTGACTGTTCTTCTGCTTTCGGTGGGGATCTATTTATACATCTTTCGAAGCATGCGGAGGGTGTTGAAGCAGGAGGAGGAGATGGCGTTGACTTGCTGGGTCATGGATTATGAGGAGTCCAAGATGAATCCTAGGTTGTGTGCGTGGTCAGTGGGAGTCGGAGCGGATCCAAGAGTGGCAGGCCACCAGGAGTCATCCCATGTGGAGGGGGTGGAGCCGACGATGAGGACTTCCGTCTTGTCGGAATTGAGTTTGAGGCAGATGTTCTTCATCCATTCGGCGATGGCCTTCATTCTTTCGTGGAGGTTGGTCCTGGCGGAGTCCTTGGTGAGGGAGAGGTTCGGCTGGCGTATGAGATGATGTTGAGGTTGTGAGATCGGGGGATGTTAGCGAGTGGGGCCATGTAGACATTGAAGAGTGTCGGGCCGAGGGACGAACCCTGGGGCACGCTGCAGTTGATTTTGGTGCCTTCGGAGCAGAATGGGGGGAGGCAGACTCTCTGGGTTCTGCCGGTGAGAAAGGAGGTGACCCAGTCCAGTGCTCTGTGCGGATTGCTGCATTGCTGAGACATGCGCGTAGGATGTGGTGGCATACGGTGTCAAATATGGCTGAGGGGTCCAGGAGGATGAGGGCCGTGGTTTTGCCGTTGTCCAGTATGGTTCTGATGTTGTCGGTGGCAGCGATGAGGGCAGTTTCGGTACCGTGGTTGCTGCGGAATCCGGATTGGGAAGGGTCCAGGGTGCTGTTCTCCTCGAGGAAGCGGGTCGGTTGTCTGTTGACAGCCTTCTCAATTACTTTTGCCGGGAAGGGGATCAGGGAGATAGGCCGGAAGTTCTTGAGGTTCTTTGGGTTCACCTTGGGTTTTTTGAGGAGGGCATTGATCTTGGCATGTTTCCAGCTCTACGGGGGTCCAGGAGAGCAGGAGACTGGTCGGAGGTGAGTCTGTGGTGTTGGCGGTTGCCGGGGGGGGGGGGGGGGACGGGGGGGGGGGGTCCGAGCGCTGAAGCTCTCGTGGATGTCTGCAATCTTGCAGTGGAAGTAGGAGGCTAGGGAATCGCAGAGGTCTTGAGATGGTGGGATGTCGTTGGCACTGGAGCTGGGGTTAGAGAGTTCGTTCACAATGTTGAAGAGCTCCTTGCAGCTGTGTGCGTTGTGGATTCGGTCCTTGAAGACGGTTATCTTGGCGGTTCGGATGAGTTGGTGGTGTCTGCGGATGGCGTTTTTGAAGGCTGCATGGTTGTCCAGTGTCTGATCTTGGCGCCACTTATTTCCGAGTCTTCGGCAGGTCTGCCTTTCTGTTGGTGCATCTGTTGGAGGGATTCTTGATCTGGGTGAAAGTGTTGGCACAGGTGTCGATCCATTGCCTGAAGTTGGGGGCAGCTGTGTCAGTGGTGTTAATGGGTGGGTTCCGGAAGAGGGTCGTGATTAGTTGGTCTTCGGGACCTTGTTCCAACTACGATAGGGAATCCGTTGTGGGCAATGGTGTGGGTTTCTTGAAGGAGAAGTGTGTGCACCAGTGATCTATCCAGTGGAGCTCGGTGGTGTGGCTGAAGGAGACGTGTGTGCTGGTTGAGAAAAAAGGGTCGAGTGTGTGTCCTGCGGAGTGGGTCGGTGTTGTGACGAGGTTGTCGAGCAGGGTGGCGGTGTTGTCTTCATTAGTGTTCCCGAGGTGGAAGTTTAAGTCCTCAAGGAGTATGTAGTCAGTGGATGCGGGACCGTGCGTGCTGATGACGTCGGTGATGGGAGTCGCTGAACTGCTGTCAGGGGCTGTGGGCCCTGTAGACGAGGGTCCCTAGGAGGGTGGTGTTTGGGTCAGTGTGGATCTGGAAGTGCAGGTGTTCGGCGGTGCTGAGGTTGTCTTCGGTTCTGGTCGTGATCCTGAGGGTGTTCTTGTGGATGATGGCGATGCCTCCTCCTGGTTTGTTGGAGCGGTCCTTGCGGGTGATCTTGTAGCCGTCCGGAATGGCTATGGCGATGTCAGGCGCTGAGGAGGGGTTCACCCAGGTCTCGGTCAGGAAGGTGACGTATCGGGAAGCGGAGTCGAGTAGACTCCATAGCTTTACTGCATGTTTGTGGACGGAGCGGGTGTTGAGAAGGATACATCTGAGATGGTTGCGTACTGCCTTGGTGGGTGGGTCATTGGCGTGGAGGATGGTGAAGGTGCAGTTCGGCAGAAGAAGGGTCTGCAGGTGAGGGGAGGCTTGAAGGCAGGCAGGAGAGCGGCTGGTGTTGAGGGCGCGGAGGGTGGTGTCGTCGTAATGAAGACGTGCGTGTCGGCGGAGGGGGGACGAGAGCCAGGGGTTCCGGCGCTGGGCGCAATCCAGGTGCGGACGGGTGCAGACATGCTTGCCTTTGGCCGCCCTTAAGTAGAGAGGTGGGTGGGTGGGGGGACCGCATGGAGGCAGGAGCAGGGGTTAAAGTGGTGCAGAAAAAGGGGGCGAGGCCGCATGGGCAGCAGTGGCGGGGGAATGAGAGGGGGAGAGCGAGAGTGAGAGAGAGAGCGGAGTGGAGGGAAAAAGCGAAGAGAGAGTTTAAAGCAAAATTCAAAAAGTCAAGAAAGGAGCACTGTGAAAAGCGAGCGGCAAAAGGGGCAGAGAGGGGGCAGACATGGAAGAGAGAGCACACAGGGAGTGCAGCAGAGAAAAGGAGAGGCAGCCTAGTAGTAAAGCAGAGCTCACCCTCTAGACACCAGGGATGAGGCACAGGCAGAAGCCTGCGGGTGGAAGAGGTCCTCGGAACCCCTGACAGGGGTCAGGAGTTCAGAGCAGTGAGGGAATAGGGCTCTACTTACCAGGTGGAGCCACAGGAGGCAGAGCAGTTCACTGACCAAGTCAGTGGTATTGCTCACAGGAAGGTCAGTCTACCCATATATGAGGAGCATGGCCTCGTAAAACTCTCTGAGTTGGGAAGGGGTGACTCTGACTCCTGGAATCTCAGGATGTCCCAATTATTTGGAGTGGGACGAGGATGAGTGGTGATGGCTCCGCAAGCGGTCTCGTGACCGTCCTCTCGAATGAGACTGGGAGCGACGCAGATCCGAAAGCCAGGCTGCCATGAGCTTTAGGGACCGCTCCCTCAAAGCCTTCGGGTTCATAGCCCAGCACTTGGAGCTCCAGACACCACAAGCACATGAGGTATAGATCGGTCACCGACATCATGCTCTGACAAGAGTGACACGGCTTGAATCCACTCTTGCGGGAAGACATCTTGACGCACCAAGTAGCTAAAAACTTCGACAAAAAAGTCGAGAAGTCTGTCAAAAAACAACTGAGAGTATCTCTTCTCCAGATCTGCGCATAGGCTGGCGGGGAAAGAAAAGAACTGACGTCAGAGGGCGGTGGTAGCTCCTATATGCAATTGTGACATCATCACAGTGACCACAACGCCAACAACAGATGCAGAGTCGATCAACGCCACCTGACGGTGCGCAAGTGTACTGCTCGAAGACAAATCGCCGGATCCAGTCTGATGCCTGGGGTAAATTCTACGGTAAGTAATCTGCAACTAGAAGTCTCTATCGGATTAATACAATTTAATGATGTTCTTTCTGCTAGTCACTGTAAGCCAGAAAAATGGAGCAAAAGAAAGGAAAGCAACGTTTCATTTTTGTTGCTTTAAACAGCTGTTCTGTGACATGACCTGCCTTTCACCTGTGCTGCTGGTTCTGGCAGCAGGCACTGTCATGTTAGAGCTCGACTACAATAACTTGTTACTGTTAAGTTCTGATGTCACCAATTATAAAGAAATTAGAGACAGACATTTACACAGGAATTGCACAATCCCAAGTAATATTTAAGGGATAAAGTACTCCATGCTGTACATTACAAAGCTATTGCAAGTCGTTGAGGACATCCACAACAATATTGTGTCACTAAGTTTAATGCCCAGGTCAAAGAAAGGCAAGTATTCAAGTAGGGTTGTAGACAAGGCTTTAATTCTCGTTAAATGTCACATAGAGATGTCATGGAAATCATCCCAGCCACCGTAATTGAGCCACAGACACTCCCAGAGCCCTACAAAGGAGGGGGGGGGGGGTGCAAGTGGGTATGAGCTGATCATACCGGCGCTAGAGGCTAAGTTCGACATGCAAATGACTTGAGGTGATGACAGAAGGGTTAACAAATTTCTGAGGGTGCCGATTGTGGGTGGGGCGGACACACCAATTGCATTTTTCAACTATGCCAATTTGTTGAGCTGCAACAACAAAAAGCGCAGTATAGGTGAAATGTGGGCTGCCACTGGGCCAGATGGATGGCCAGAGGCAGGGGATATGAATTTCGAACCAGAGGGTGAAGGATGGATGTGCAACAAATGACAACCTTGTTATCTGTTTAAGCTTGAAGGGGACTTGTTGCTTTCCTTTCTTTTATTGCTGCTGTGTTGGTATATTACTGCGGCCAGGTGTGACGATCTCAGAACACCTTTCATTTTCATAAAGTAAAAATTATCAGTGATATCTTAAATTAGAGGCAAAAAGTTGACCACAAATGCAAACCGCAGGGCAACCTCAATAGATCAAAGAGGAGAGCTTCTCACAAATTTTCATCTCTGCTAATAACAACTGTTATACAATACTAAAGGCAACTTTGTAGCATCTGGTGAAAGACCATGCTGATGGGTTAAATCTGACCTTGCAAACTAGTGTAAGACAAAGAGAACCATTTACAAAATGGGCCTCTTAGGTTAAAAATGCACAAGATTAAAACATGCTGCTTTCTTAAAGAGCCAGTAGTATGCATTATACTGACAGTTTGCTCACAGCTTCAGTTCTTTTTGACAGATATATACACATTTTTTACAAAGAATATTTTTTTGTTATTTCAAGGAGGCAGAGCAAAACTACAATTTAGTATGGATCACTGACAATCAATACCTTAATTTAAGAGATTCTTCCCCACAGCTCGGCCAATGAAGTTGTCATGTCCTAATACCTCATTTAAACCATGGTGTTTTGTGGAACTGTGGAAATACTTCTAGGTGACTGTCTTACATAACTCTGCTACTGGCATATTCATAAATCAGACGGTAGTAGCTGTTATTGCTCATGTAAAATGGCCTTTGGGCTTGCCAGAAAGAGGCTTGTTGGCTAAATGATAAAAAAGAGAAATACTAAAGACTATCCACTGTACAATGGATTGCTTGGAAGAAGCCATGCCTGTATGGTGAGGACCATAACTGACATGCCGAGTTGCAAGGTTCCTCTGACATCAAGATTGTGAAGGAACATCTCTACCCAAGAAGAGGTATCACTGAAGAAAACCAGTAAAGAAATTGATGTAAAAGTCAGATACAACTTTCAGGAATAAAGAAGGGTGTGTTTTAAAAATCAATCTGCTGTGATGAAATGCTGTGTAAGGTTCTTCTACTCACTGAGCGTGAAGCTCATCAGCTTTAAGCTTGCTATCTCTCTTGGCCAATGTAAAAGTCACTAAGAATGATACCTTCCAAGTAAGATGGTTTAAGGAGGACTAATACATGGGATAAGAATGTGGAAACAGACAGATCGACTTTGCCACACGGTGGAGGTGAGGAATGACATCCTCCTGTCAGGATACTGGGACATTATTATTTTTAAGACGCCAAATCACATACCTTTTTAATTTGAAAGTATAAGATGGTTGTTTCACTTGGAGGATTTTCCTGCAGTCCTAGGTTGAGCTCAGGTGGCCATATTGTATAATCTCAGTAGTAATGCTGCCTAATTCAAGGATGCCACATTGTGATGATGCAACTTCCCTTGCATCATGGACAAATGGCTTGCTTTTAACAGTAGCCTCCTGTGAAGTCTCATGGACATGTGAAGATGCTTCTGAAACAACCAGTGCCTCGGCTATTCTAGGGCAATGATTATCATTGTCCTGCTGGAGCATTTCATTTTCATTAAGACTGACAGGTTTGATAGGATCACTGGAAAGATGTAGGAAAGCTTGTTGGACAAATTTGTCAAAAAGAGCATCATCCATAGACCCTGGTTCCAAGCTCCAGTGCCAAACGAGGACATTTTAGATTTTATAGCAGTGAACCGATGTATTCGAGGGAAACTCCAGTAAGAAGATGTCACGGGAAGCACCATTCGTTCATGGTGTTCTAAGAAGTATCTCCTCAGTTGGTCTGCCTGACAGTTTAGAAACCTTGGGAGATGCACAGCCTGAATGGATAAATGACCAAGAGTCAGTGTCAAATAACTTGGGCTTTGAGTGACGGACCTCTGGATATGGTCATTGTTAAGTAGAATAGAAAGGCATTCACAGCCAGATAAACTGCTCTACCTTCCAGAACAGTCAAGGGATGGAATGCAAGGTATCTGTTTGTCAGCCACGAAAGACAAGTTGTTATTCTGACCACAATCGCTGCACCAGCAGATCCTAAAGATGGATTCCCCCAATGCACACAAGATGCAACTGTGACAATAATATGCAATGAGAGGTCTTGATGAAGAGGATTCCTTTTTAAACGTCTGGCTGTCTAGCACCATCATGTGAGGGACTGTTTCGCTGATAGTGAAAACCTCAACTTATCCTTCCACTTATTCTCCTACTGAGACCACTGATGATCTAGGCATTACTGCACAGGTCTCATGTGAAGTCAGGCACTAGGTACAAGCAAGCTGCAAAAGGCTACTATAGCAAAAGGAGTTCTCTGAAGGTGATGGTATATTTGAAAAATGGTAAGATGCTATCTCCTCTGAAGGATATAATTCTCTGCACTCTGTTTTGGACAAATGTTGAAGTTGATTTCTGGTGGTAAAAGCATCATAGTCGGGCTGAAGTGCTGACGTTTTCTCTGCAGTGTGAAGTTTTATCAACTAGCTGTAGAATCAGGGACAAATGTAGATCCTTTGTTTCCAAAGATGAAGCACTATTTGTTTCCAAAGATGAGGCACTACCACCGACATGCACTTCAAAATGGCAAACAGCACATATTTCAGACCAAAGGAAAGGATTGTGTGCTGTTAATGCAAATTGCCTACTTTCCTATGCTTTCTTGCTATTAAACTATAGAAGTAAGCATTTTGTAAGTCTACAGCACAGATTCAGCCTCTTCAGTCTCAGAGCAAACATTCTGAACTTCTGTCTCTTAATCCATTTTTTATCTTGTATACAGTACAGAAGCAGTCAGAATTCTTGAACCAGAAGCCTTGGAAGAGATGCCTTTCACTCTATGGAAGAAGCAGCTCTATTAGAGCCATTTGCAGTAGAAATGTAACCTCTATCCTAAGTAAATTCAGCTGATGCATTTTTGCAGGCTTTGGAAGGATTAACGGAGGAGGGGATTCGAAATGAAGAGTGTAAACATTTTATATTACTTGCAGGGCCCATCTGCTGCTTGTAACATTCCGCCACTCTCCAAAATGGTTGAAAACACTGCCCTCCACCAAAGTGATAAACAGAGGAGTGGAAGTGGGAGTTTAATTTTCTTGAATGAGATTAGGAATTTTCTCCATAATGGTGGTTGCTGGTGTTGCAGCTGACCTCCACCTCTGCCAGGTCTTCTAGTGTGAGGTTTGCTGCTATTCTTGCAGTTGTGGCTGTTAGGGCTACAGAGGAGTTCAAATCCTCTGCCTCAGGGAGAAACAGCAGTCACCGCACCTATTCTGAGATCTGAAGAATTTCTTCTCCAAGTATGGTGCCTCAGGGTTTCAGTCTCATTCCTCATCCTCTGCATCTCATCATCCATATCAGCAGGAGGACCGATCTCCTGAATGGTAGGTTCATCATTTTCAATTGTGTATCAGGCTTCAAAGAAGTCAATTGTAGACAGAAAGCAGGTCTGAGGGAGATACCAATGCAAGATTCAGTGACTGACACGTCCCCAGAATCAATGGAAGCAATGATCATTTGACTGGATACATTAAATCTTTCTTGCACAATTTCAATGAAACTGTGTCTCCACTTAGCAGCTCCTCTGCGAAAGGTGACCAGGAATTCCCCTAGGGATCAGTTGTATCACCCTCAAAGGGCTTGGGTGCTAGTTGTCTCCAACGCAAATGCTACACATTCACAAACTTCATGGCCTCCTGCATCAATAGATTTGCTCTCCCTGTCAGGCCTGAATGATGAGACTATGACTTAGTTGAGTTCAGGTTCTTGGAGTATGTATACCTGATCCTGATCACAAGTCTGTACTCCTTCAACTCAGGGTCCTGGAGCTGCCATTTTTATTGCCGCTAAGTAGAGGACTTTTCTCATAAGTTCAGCAAAGCTAGGAAACAAAGATAAGAGGAGCTTTGGAACAGATCTAAGTTGTGGACATAGGGTCCTCAACCTGTAAACTGAACTTTCTTGCCTCCTTTAATGAACATCATGATAGGAGCTAATGTTGCCTATAGATAATCTTATCTGTGAGCGTTAGGAGTACAAAACAAGTAAGATGAGTTGGATGATTGATGCCTGGAAGCTCTCCTTCTCTTATGCTATGTATGAGAAGTGGGATGGCACGGAGGTCCCGCCCGGGAAGATGATGTGCTTGAACCAGGGGAATCTTCTTGATGAGTGACATAGAACTTCCCACAGGCATCACCAATAGTCTCAGTAGAAGTTCCAGGGGTGCAAGTGGTACCTTGAGAGTATTGTTTGCAGGAGTTACCACCCATCATGTGGACCTGATGACACCAATGGTGAAGCACGGAAGGAAAGGCATTCAGAGAGTTGTGAAAAGTACCTCACCTGTGCAGAGCATGCTGAAGCAGAGAGGGCAGCTGGTGAGAACTTCAAGGTCGAAGAAGAGTGCTTCGACACTGGTCAGCTTGGAATTGAGGAGGAGGAAGTCTTTGGTGAATGGTGTCCTCTTGACGTCAATGCTGCACCTGCAGTGAAGCTGACCATCAATACTGAACTATGCCTTGACATTCAGACATGAGACATCTTCCAGGGAACTCAGAAGTGGTAGGAGTGTCTATGGTGACGATAACGCTTCTAGTTCTATTTTGGGCATTCTTTTCAGGAGAGATGAAAGACTCGGTAGAAAGGGCTGGCCAACCTGCAATGTTTGTTCCTTTTCCATCCGATGTTTTTAGTTTCTGTCCCAGATGAATCCACTCAAGGCTGCTTAAAACTATTTCTGTCATGTTCTGACAAAATTTGCTTTTCTAGTCCAATTGAGAGGAAAGTAAGCAGACAATATACACAAAATGTTGGTCTGATGCAGCTTTTTCCGACAGGAGAGACACTACAAATAGTGAATGCATTTGAGGAGAAACTCCTTTCAAAGGTGACAAAAAATTAAGGCAAAAGCTTCAAACGTGGTGACGACTTTGAAAGAAAACTCATCCCAGGGGGATAAAACCTCTAATAAATTTGGATAAAAAAAAACTGAAGTATTCTGAGATCCATGAGGAGGAAAAAGGAACTGAGGCTGTGCGGCAAAATGCCAGTACCGTGCATGCTGGGAGATAGAACCTACTGGATCCTTAAAGGAGCATGATCAATCTTGAGGACTTTTAACCTGACAGACCCTTTTTCCGTAATAGATTTCTCTGTCATGTAGGGGTTTGCACCGTCAAATTTAACAGTTCAATACAGTATTTAGCTAAGTACTGCAATGTTAACATGTTGTCTTATATAAAAGTGTTCATTACCAGGAAAAAGAAACTGATCTGTTTGTTCTTTTGGGGCTGGACTTACATTTGAGAAAACAGCAGCTTTTTACTTCTAATTCAGTGTATGGATGGTGTAAAAAAAAGTAACAGCATTCTGGGATCTCCCCACGCAGAGGAGAATATTCTACATTTATGACTATCAGTGAATAGTCTACGATGCTGAAATAAAACAGTTGTCTTCACACAGTCCTCCACTACTAACAATAAGCATTTCTGGATAGTACTTTGTTTGATACAGTATATTTGAGTTTTGAGACATTGTGACATCGTTCCCTGGATGGTCCCTTTAACAAACGTAGAGTCAGAGTCAAAAGGGTTATAATGTCATTATTAATATTACATCCACCAAGGGTAAAATGTTCTAAATTTAACATGGATAAGCAGAAGTACCAGTGTTTGGGCACAATGTCCATACGAACACTCTACCATTACAATGTCTTCAAATGTCCACCGTTGTAATTAAGCAATGTTATCAAATAGGGGCTGCTAATGCTGATGTAAATTAGACCTTTAAAATGTGGGGCGGAATTCACAAAATTGGTGTTATATACTGTCTATTTCATGGCACTATTTAAATGGCAAGTTATCAGAAGCAAACCTGAGGTATTTCTTTTTATTGATAAGGCTCTCCCGTTTCTGTTCTACGAAATGCATTGTAGGAAATTCCTGGTTCTGATGGTCACAAAAAGGAGCATATAGATAGAGTTTAACAGCTTCTAGCCACATTATACAAAATTGTAGTCTACATGAGAAAAGCTTTCGCAGCCGAAACGGGTTGCAGCTTTGCTGCCAAAGATAGAATAAATCTTTGTTTCTACAGTACCACAAAAGTATGTGTTGTTTGTCTGGACCAAACACAGACATATTCTTTATGTTATGGGCTTCCCCAACTGTACATGTACCACCATCAGTTGTGGTCACTGAGGGAGACATTTTCTTAAGTGTGTGCGCGCACACACATTTTCTGAAAGACAAAAAAAAGAAACTGGAAAGTGACGTCATAGGTAGGTGTTCAAATAATATAAAAACTAACATTTAAAAACAAAAATCCACTGAACTTAACCACTAATAGTTGGCTGAGCTGCTGATTACTTGACGTGAATTGATTATTACTTCATATGTTACATCACTCATGACATTTTAAATGACTTTAACCTTTGTTTTTTTTGGTGAATTTCTAGGATTTCTTTTAACCTCAGCTAATATCTTACTATCATACCTAACTATAAAGTAAGCTTTTTCAGTGAATTTCTAGGGGGTTTAGCATAAAAAGACCGTGCTATCATAACCAACTACAATGTTTTGTGTTGTAATCATAATCAGCCAACTCCCTAGCTGTGCATGGCCTTTTGCCATATGCAGCAAGGGGATGGTTGCCTCTACTCACTGCAGTCAGCCACTCCCTATCTAATGTGCAGAACTGATGAAGCTTGCACAGCACCAAGGTACCATGGGGATGAAGCTTCAGAGTTTGTTCCCGCTGGAGTAACACAATACCTAATAGGAGGGCTGCACCGGGTCTGATGGGAGTACCGCTGTATCCCTGGCAATAATTTCTTTTTGGAGAGGAGGAGGGTCACTCTGGGTCCCACCTACGATTGCCTTGGGGTCAAGAAGTCCATATCTTGTCCTTTTGACATTTTCAGGACATAAGGACCAAGTTCCCGAGTCCTTTAGTAGTGCTGCAACGTTTTCGTGTCAGTGGCGTCCTCAGCCAGTCAGATACAGTGGGACCAGCTCCTTGGGCGACAGGAGAAAAAGTGTCCTCAGCCAATCAGAGGGCCATATATGAAAACAAGTTACTTACCTGTAACTTGAGTTATCCAGTATTGGTATCTTTCATAAATTCACATGCTTGAATCATCCCCGTCGTCAAAGTGGGAGCCCCACGGTACCTCAAAAGTAGTAGTAAGAATAACCATAGGCTATAATGCTAGGAAAGTTGAACACATATAGCCTATCCATGTCCTTTTGGAAAAAGAACCAAACTTGACTTATGACCAATCAGGCACCAGCACCCTCTAGAACACTCCCAAGAGAGGCTCCTCCCCTCAGATCTCCTAGCACAAGAGTGAAAAGTATGTATACTGAAAGGGAAGATGAGCCTGACGGGAGGAGGGGTGGTCGCATGTGAATTTATGAAAGATTCCAATACTGAATAACTGTAGTTACAGGTAAGTAACTTGTTTTCTTATCCAGTACTGGATCTTTCATAAATTCACATGCTTGAATCTGAATAGCCAGCAGGACTCATAATATCTGTTATGTCAGAGTGGATGGTGGGTATGAGCATTTCAGTTCATATAATTGATATAATAAAAATATAAATTCTGTAAATATATCTGTATATATACGATATAAACGAGAAGTAATGGTAAGTGAAACTCTTTATGAGGCTTACCTTAGTGAAACAGGTGACGTAGGACCGCCTGTCCTACGACTGAATCAGTCCGCTATGTTGATTCCAAACAGTAATGCTGCGCGAAAGAATGTGTAGTCTTCCACGTTGCAGCTTGACATGTCTTGTCTAAGGCGATGTCTTGAAACAGAGCAACTGATGTTGAAATTGCTCTAGTAGAGTGTGCTTTAGTGCAGCTGGTCAGAGGCGTCCCCGCCTTCGTATGACAAAACTGAATGGTGGATGAAATCCATCGGGCTGTTATTGCTTTAGTGACTCCTGTACCCTGACGACCTGGGCCGTAAGAGATGAGAAGTTGGTCTGTCTTACTGAATTGTTTAGTACATTGAAGGTAGAACTTTAAACATCATTTAACATCCAGTGTGTGTAGAGTCCTTTCAGCCACAGTTGACGGGTTCGGAAAGAAAGTTTTCAATATCACTGGTTCGTTTAGGTGAAAAGATGAAGGTAATTTAGGACTGTATCGTGGGTTTGTTCTCAGAAGAACAAAGTCATCTTAGAAAATGTGGAAGGGTTCCTTGGTGGTAAAGTTCTGAAAGTCACTGACTCTTCTAGTGGATGTAAGCGAAAGGAGGGTTGCTACCTTCCATGTGAGATACTTCAGATCTGCCCTGTGTATGGGCTCAAACAAAGCTTTCATTAAATGCGAAAGGACAATATTTAGGTGCCACTGAGGGGGAGGTGGTCGCACTGGAGGAAAAGTGCGACAGAGACCTTTCATAAACTGTTTATTGAGCCTGAAACACACGAGGGGGGGGGGTATTTGCTGATTGTGTATATGAGGATATAGCTTAACCTTAACTGAAGCATGCCCAAGCCCATTCTTGGATAGAGCCAGTAGATATGATACGATTTGTTCTGGTAGAACCTTGAGCGGATGGAAATTGTTTTGTTGGCACCAGATACAAACATCTTGAGCTTGTAAGACTTGATTGTACTGTCGGCCTGTGCTCTTGAAAGAATTACTTTACGTTCTTCGCCAATGTTCATGTCCTGGAACTCATGGAACTCAGGAGCCAAGCGTGCAACTGGAGAGAGGCTGGTTCCAGATGCAATATCTGACCTTGTCTCTTCGTTAGCAGATTGAACTTGCTGGGAAGTCGTAGGGGATTGGTTACTGATGGGAGAATGAGTTCTGTGTACCAATACTGTCTGGGCCACTTGGGAGCTTTGAGGATTAATGTGCAATCCTCTGATTTCATCTTCGTGAGAAGTTTGGGAATCGATGGGAAGGGGAGAAAAGTGTATGCAACGATCCTGGACCATTGCATCAAAAAAGCATTTCCCCCACGACCCTGGGAGTGGGTATCGACTGGCTTAAAATTGGCATTTGGTATTTTCGTTGGTTGCAAAGAGGTCCAAAGTTGGAAGTCCCTGGTATTAGGAAGATTTTGCCTACTTCACTCTGATTGAGCTCCCATTCGTGGCAGCTGTCGTCCGTCCTGCTGAGTCCGCCAGGGCGTCGTTGATACCCGGAACGTGTTCCGCTCTCAGAGAAATCTTGTGGAGATTTAGCCATTCCCAGAGAGCCTGAGCTTCTCTTGATATGGATCGAGTTTCTGTTCCGCCCTGTTTGTTGAAGTAGTACATGCTTGTTGTGTTGTCTGAACAGATCAACACTGAGGGTCCTGAAATCCGAGGAAGGAACGCTTTCAGCGTGAGAGATATCGCTTTTAATTCTAGGAGGTTTATGTGCAAAATCTTTTGAGAGTCGGACCATTTCCCTTGAATGCACATATCTTGTAAATGACCTCCCCAGCCTTCCAGAGAAGCGTGCCCACTATATCCAGCACCCATTTGTCTGATGTTATCCTTTCCCAGGTCTGTAGATAATTGGAGATGTTTGCCCCCACTGGATGGATGTGTGGAAAACATTGAACTGCAGTCGGCACCTGATGAGGATCATTGTTTACTGAGTTGATCCCGGGCTTGTGATGTAGGTGGTTGTAGATGGCTATCTATAAGACTGTTGATAAGCTGGTCTGTACTGTGACTTTTGGTATTGTCTATGGTAGGGACCTCGAAACGACGAGAAACCTCTAGCTCTGACTCCCCGAAAGGGCTGTTTCTTGTACTGCAGGGTACCCAGAGAGAGAGCAGTCTCCATATCCATTTTGCTAGTTAGTAGGGCATCATCTATTATGTTTGCCGAAAAGAGTCTCGCCATCATAGGCCATGTCTAGTATTCTGGATTGCACTTCGGGCCTGAAAGAGATTGCTTTTAACCATCCCTGGCCGCACAAAACGGCTGCTCCTGCCAAGTGTCTAGGGTGCAGTCGATTATTTCTGCTGAAGTACGCTCTCCCTCCTGCAGTATCTTACGTGCCTCAGGCTGTTTGTCTTCCGGGATGAGCTCAATGAAAGCATTCATGTCCGACCACATTTGACAGCCTAAGATAGCCAGGGTGTCGGCAGCACGTAAGGTAACAGCTGACATGAATGAAAACCTTTTGCACATGTTGTCGAGACATATGCCTTCTTTGTCTGGCGGGGTAGAAACAGGCGTAGATGGATTCTTAGAACGTCTTTGGGCATCCTGAGGTATGACAGAATCTGAATTTGGGTGCCCTGTTAAACAGGCTGGAGAGTCATGTGTAGCTTTGTATTTTTTATCTAGCTTTGGTGGGACTGGCGGGACTGTAGCTGGATTTTCCACAATCTTTAGACCTTCAGTCCAGATAAAGTCTATGATGGAGATTGCCCTCATTGATTTCCTTGGAGGAAGCATTCTGAGTGCGAGAGAGATGTTGGCAAATGGAACCATGTGGCAGCTCTGTCCATTAAATTATGGAAACCTCCTATATCCTCTGGTGGAGAATCTGACTGATGGCTGAGCAGGTGGCGGCGATGGTGTAGGAGCTAAATAGTCGTCCCATTCTTGACTTGGATGTTGGGAGTAAGATTCTCTCCTTCTTCCCTTTCATCTTCTGAGGAGGAAATGTCCTCTCTAGGGGGAGCGGCTATTACTGATGTAGGTGTGAACCTGGGCGCTGCCAGAGGCGGAGGCATATTCCTTGGAGTAGCCGGGGAGGAGGGCTGTTGCGGCTGTTCCTCAGCTGCAGTTGGAAATCTCTTATAATCTTGAAGCATGGATTGCAAATCCTGAATTAAGGATGCAAGCATTTGTACTGGGTCTCTCGGCTGATGCAAAGGCTCATAGTAACGTCTTTGATGTGGATAATAAGACTGGCACTGTTGTTCGTACTCATCATTGCCCTCCTTATGGTATTTGACATGTAACTGGGATGGGCTGTGTGCGTCACCAAATGGCTCTTCATCCTCAGACTCTTCCCAGTCCAGCAGGTGACTAGGCAGTAAGGTTGTCACCTTACTAGGGTATGTATCCACAGGACATGCAGCAGATCTAGAAAGTGTTGTAATCTTGACTGTCGCCTGAAGGTCAGGAGATCCAGAAGTAATGGGGACCACACTGTCTTGGTTAGTAGGAACAAATGCTGCCATCGACGATGGTATAGTCGACGATGGTGGTGTTATCGATGGCGTCGACGACGATGGTCTTCTCAACGGTGCTGTCTTCGATCTCTTTGACGGTGTTGCCGTCGACGGTTTTGTCACTGACAACGGTGTCATCGACGGTGCCCTCGTTGAGTGAACTGTTTCCGTCGACAATGCCCTTGTCGACGAGCCTCTGACAGACGTAGACTTTTCTCCCGTGGAAGGTTGAGCCATTAATGGAGATGTTGCCAATGGCTCAAATGATGAGTGCCTTTTCTCACTGACTCGAAAAGATGGGATTGGAGCTTTTAAAACAGATGTCAACGTTGTTGTAGTCGACCAGGGTCTAGCCGATGAGACGATGGAGACGGTAACTGTGGATGCGGTTGTCACTTTCATCGACGGTAGTTTCATTGTCGACTTGAATATGACTGGAACCCTTTTTGAAGTTGATGGTTCAGAGGAAGGAAAGCGGTGGCAAAGCTCCATGCGACGTGGAGAGGATGGCTGGGAGGAGGTTGAACTGGTAAGGTTTTGGCACCCTCTTTATGGTGCATTTTGTGGTGTTTTCTGCCATCCTCAGCCTGCCCCGGGTCAGAAGATCTTGACCTTTTATGAGGCTTTGTTTCTAAGTCACTCTCCTCACCTGAAGTACAGGATTTTGCCTGTAATCATATTAGAAGTCTTCCTTCTCTCATGGTTTTAGCAGACAAAGTGCAGCATATTTTGCCGTCTTTGACCTGATGTTTGGGATGCAGGCAGTATAGACAGTCCTTATGTGGATCATCCACATGGAGCCTTTTCTTGCCACAGGTCTTACAAGGGCGAAAAAGGCCTTTTTTGGAAGTATCAAATACTTTTTGAAGTAGAAAGTTGTTTTGACAGGAAAAAACTGAGCAGAGCTCAGGAAGACTCCCTTCACACGATGTGCAGTAAAAAATCTGAGGGAAGAAGCCTCTCTTGGGAGTGTTCTGGATGGTGCTGGTGCCTGATTGGTCATAGGTCAAGTTTGGTTCTTTTTTCAAAAGGACATGGATAGGATATATGTGTTCAACTTTCCTAGCATTATAGCCTATGGTTATTCTTACTATTGCTTTTAAGGTACCGTGGGACTCCCACTTTGACGACGGGGATGATTCAAGCATATAAATTTATGAAAGATATATATATTGTTTTTTTTTTCATTTTTGGCACCATGGGACTCCCGCAGGACCAACTGTGCAGTTATACCTTTTAACCCCCCTCAAACCAGGCACCTCTTTAATCGTGAAAGTTCTGAAAGCTGTTGAATTATTTACACCAAATCACAAAACATGCACTTTCTGAGTAAATTTCTAACTTTTCTCCAAATATGGTATAGTCCCATTTAGCCACTTTCCTGAACTAGAAAGCAAAGTTTCCTATTTGAATTAACATGGGAAATCAATGTTTTGGTGCCCCCTTTTTCCTTGGCTCCAGTTTGATGTATAAACCTGAAACCATCCAGAAAGGAGCTGGGTAGATGAAAGTTTTTCTGACGTTGCATGCAGATTTGTTAAACAGCACCAAAGTTATTAGCAAAATAAGAAAACACTCCTCACTTGAAGTAAGCATCTACCAATGAATCCTCCCAGGTGTGTGAAAATAAATACTGTAAACAGAACTCTGTGAGTAAAATGTTACACAGTCCAACAGTGTACTTTATTTTCTTTCTTTATGTCTTGAAAACATCTGTATGGTCTAGAAATGCAAAACACATTTTAGAATGCATTTTTTAATTTCCTTATAGTGCGCTCTGCATTTACAATCTGATTGATAATAATGCACATGTGCATATAACATATTTTAAGTATTGGCACATTATCCCCAACAAAAACATACATTTCTCAAAACAGGGTTCAACATACCTGCAATCAAGCAAACAATGAATAGTAAACGGATGACACTCAAATACCCTAAATCTTTTTAAAGAGTACTCAAAATCAACTAATAAAACATGTACTATAAAAAATACATAATGAGTAATATCGAGCTAGATTGACAACATGGGGCTCCAGTGACATTTATAAACCACTCGTCCTTTCGGTTTGCAAATGTCAACAGAACCCCTTGATGGCAATGTAGGCCCATGTGACAGTCATTCTTTATGTATTCTCTCTCACTTTATGTATATACAACATATATTTAATCTAGATATATATATAGATATATATATATATAATAATGTGCCATCAACCTGTCAAGGATACTACACAAATCGACCAGCGGTACACATGTTTGGGCTGCCTATTGTCTTTGATTAATTATTTCAACATTACCTTTTTGTACTAACAATTGTGCTGCTTCTTGGGCTAGAGAGAGCTTATGGTAACAGTCCCAGACTGAATACACAATGTCTTATTAAATATTTTGGTTTCCCTCGCAGCATAGTTATGCCTCATGTTACATAAACTGCCAAGGGTATTTCGGAGATTATCCTAATACAGCACACAATGACAATCCAGCTTCTACATTAGCACAGTGTATAGACCATGAACTTAACTCTGTTCAAACCAGCAACTAAGGAACACACGACTAGAATGACTGCTTGAGCAAAGCACATGTATGCCAGACGGCTCCATGGGAACAGGTCTTGAAGAAGCCAATCTGAGAAGAGTTTAGTACAAAAGAGGAAGGATTTTTGGACTCTCCTCAAAGTTGATATTTACATGTAAAGTGCAGAACAAGCACTTGAGTGAATGGCAGTCAATACAAGTGCACCTATACTGGGGAATCATCATTATGAGCAGCGTCTTTGAACGAGGTTTATCCCTATACATTTTGGCTTTGTTCAAAGGACTAATTTCCTAAATCTATGGATACACTGGGAGGCCCAGGTACAATGCAGTCCCATAATCCTGCAATTAGAATATAGATTAAATTCCTAACTGCACATGTAAATCTGAGAGTAAAAACTGAATTGACCTGACTAATCATTAAGAGCTCTTCATTGAAATGGATGCCCAAGTTCTCTACTTTGTTGACTTGGCTGGAGCACCACTGAATGTGGATGACTAAAATAAGCAATGGATATCACCCTTTTTATTTGTCATATACAGCATCTCAGCGTTGTAAGAGGTTAGCATAAAGCCATTTTAAAACATCCCAAATTGGAATGCACATAGGCATTCGGAAAAGCATGAGGGTATGACTCACAATTTCATGACGCTTGATAATGGTTCTGAAATATGAAGATCAGAAAAGATTTATTAGTGGCTATATATACAAAATGCAGTATAAGGACAAGGCACAGACCAGAGACACACCACAAAAGATGAGAAAGGCCACAAAGGGTTTTCTGGGGAACACCTGCCATCAACAAACTAAGAACAAATCAATCCAGTTTAAAGCTTTTCCTAGGATAGCTAATGTGGCTAGCCTCTCGCTTAAGATGGAATGGTTGACCATGTCAAATGCTTTAGTATGTGGAGAGGACCAGAAATGCTTCATTACAAAAGTCAAGGATCAAGTACAGACTATTCAGGACAACAACCAATTTTGACTTTGTATCTCTGACAGGCCTGAGAGTATAATGATGTGGGCCAAATACGTCTATGTAATTCAAATGAATTTACAACCACAACAAATTTGCTAATTTGGCAATGTCTTAGACAGAGCAATAGGTCTGAAATTTAGAAGGTCTCAATGATTCAAAGAGAGTTGTTTCAAAACAGGAACTACCATCATTTTCCATATCCAGGGGACCTTTCCTGAAGATGAGGAGCCATTAAGAATATTCATGTTTAAATGATCAGTTTTTCTGAATTTGGCAGAGATCTTCTGGTGAAACTGACTAGAAAAGAGAAAGCAGATGAGTCATCTCTAAATCGTTGCCAAGTAAGAGTTTGGTAGACTCTGGTACAAAAGTATCAGATGTCCCGTTCACTTTACCACAAGAGCACTAGGATGAATGCCCACCTGCCAAACTATAAAATCTGGCTTTAAGTGATTGCAGATGAAAGGCCTCTGAGTGCATAAGTCTGCAAGCAGGTCACCTTCCATTGCACTTTCTCAACTAGGTGCTGCGCATCAACTCCCATGCCATTGCACACTACTAATAATTATCACTGTCTGCTGTGTAGCTTTCGCCCCCTCTTCATTCCCTTTTAACTCATGGTTCTTTCTTAATATGTTTTCGGTTATGAATCTTGCATTACAGGGACTTCCATTGTTCATGTATCACTTGGTAATTCTGATAATGTATGTTTTACTCGTCCCTTCCAATGGATGTATTATCCTATGTTGTTATCCCCTGTACTTCTTACTTACAAATGAAAATATCGAACAGAAGAATATTTTTAAACATTTTTTTAAAGTCTGCAAGTAGGTGAGGGCCATGAGACCTGGAGCTGTTCCCCTTTACTTCTACTAAGTCAATGAGAATGAATGATATATCAAGTTTTTTTTCAAACAAGGAGAAAGGAGTAGACTTTTTCTACAACTGCACACACTGTGGTAAAATCGCAATTGAGTTAATTTATTAATTTAAGCCTCCACTGAGGAATGGAACTTTCAATCTCGGATCATAAGTAGAACAAGTACATTTCTGTTTGGTTAAGGCCACCTTCTCTCCTTGTTCACAACAATCAATACAGAATTTTGTGTTAATCTATTACTCTTGTATTTACACAGTCCACTAAATCAGACAATTGTATGTTCTGTTTTCCTTAGTCTCATTCAAAGGTAAACATTTGACGGAGGGTCATCTTACCTGGTTTGCTGTGAAGGAGAAGCCAATAGAAACAGCAAACTGAATAAGATAGCAGTCAGTCCACACCCACAGTTGTGGACAGCGAAAAACAAGATCACTAATATGGCCTTCTGAGTGAGTGGTAGTGGAAATACATTAATGTATCCATAGGTTTCACAGTTAAAGGTTAAATTAGATGATGAAGGCAGTATGATGAAAAAAGCAATATACTGAGAACTTTCTTTCAGGCTAGCAGGTCTATAGCTCAAGATGAATATATAGTAGTGAATGTAATGACAAACGAAGGGTTCCAACCACTGCCTACTTGTATATTTGACTGATGGTGCTACGCCTTTAGTGATTGTCAGCCTATTAATATGTTCTGTATGTCAGTCATGCAATAGGATCCGAGCCTAACAATTATTCTAAACTAAACTACAGCAGCCTAAACTAATAGTCAACTGCTCATGTGTATATATTTGAGCTTTCCCTCTCAGACCCTCTGATTGGGATGAGAGAAGTTCAGTTTACCAGCACTGTCAATTAAATTTAAGTTTAGGGTTATATCGGTTGTAGTTCTACTAAACCCAATTATGAAACCCATTTCAATCACAAGCACTCACCCACCCTTTTTCTATTCAACACAGGCTAGGCTGGGTCATAGTCTGTTGCCAAGAGCCACAATTCACAGCGACCTGGAAATGGCAGAGTAAAGGTGTCATTATTTAGGATTGCTCTAGTGTTCCCGAGCTCCTTCTTGGGGAGGAGGTCAGAGTGACTATGATGTGCTAGGCGCAGAAATAAAAAATACTTTTGAGTCATCTGGGAAGACAAGATAACACTGGTATAACATTCTAATCTCTATAAATAAAAAAGCCAAATGTATTAAAACAATAGTGTGCAATCTGGTTATCTGAAAGTAGTCCAACTTAGTAACAACCAAAGGCTCTGTAAGACCTCCCACATCTCTTATGATTTTATCTTCTTGTTAAAGTAACCAAAGGCAAAATAAAATTGGTCTATTTCTCCTCGTTTTTGTCCCCTAAAGAGGAACATGCCCAAGGGGATTTTTTGTGCAGGAAGGTGCCCCTTCTTACACAAAAACAATGCTGCTTACAACTCAGCCACTCTTGCACTATGTTGCAAGAGTGCCTGCATTAGCAGTAGGCAGCATATTGCACCAGCGCTGGGAAAAGGCAGGAATGCACTGTATAATGTTAGATACTACAAATTCCTGCCCTTCTCCATCATTCAGCACAGTACAGTAAGGTGACTTGCATGACTTTTTAATAAATGTACCCCATAATATGTAAGGTTAGACAAAACTCAGGTAAATAACATCATACTACACATTTGTTTTTTATTTCAAAGTATTTTAGTAATTTTTAAGGAATAAATCAAACACAGAATCAATCAAGATGAGAAATACAAGTCTTCATAAATAGTCAGGTATCTTGAGATTACAAATTCTAACCTTATTGTAAAATAATAGGCATTTTTTTTAATGTAAGTAAGGCAGAAAGTGAAGCTAGATCTGAGAGAAAATCCTGGTTTGATGGGTATATAAATGATGATTGTCTAGCTTAAACTAAAAATGTTTTAAGCAAAAGGATAAGGATATACTAATCCTAGATATGAGACACCTAGACTTACAAGATCAATCTGCCTTTACTCGATTCATTAAAACATGCCTATGGGAACATTAAGGTTTTGTACATGGGTCCTCTCCCACTGGTTATCCAGTGGCATGCTTCCTCATAAGACCCCTCTCCCAGTTAGATGGCAATACTGGGTGGGCTCTATCAGTTTTTTGGAAGCTCTTTATACTGCAGTGACAACAAAGATTGTGGTTAAAATTATCTAGGTTATAACCCAAAGAACGATGGGACTTTGTTGCTGATTACCCTAATAAGATTAAAAGTTGGACTTTCAGTCCATGGTCTACATGGTATGAACTATCAGTCACTCATGAGGGTCGGCTGGTCTTTGCTCAGAACCTTAAAACCGTAAGCAATGTTAAACAGGTGATACGTCCCCTTAGCAACTTACACAAGTTACACAATATGCACTCATTCATTCATGCTTATGTTGCTTGGGTGACACACTGATCATATAAAAGTCAGAAAAAAAGTAGATATAAAGTTCATCAGCAACATATATCCATTTCGTTTGAAATCTGTTTGTGCATACATCTGTGTGTGTTTTTGTGATATTTGCTGAAGTTAGTAGAAAAACACGTCCTTCTGACATGCTGAGAATTGAATTACAAGAAACACATGACAACATGCAGTTCAAACGTTTTCAGCAGTCGGATACTAATGGAACTGAACTGCCCTTGTTTCTGTGCGACGTAATTCACCCCAATCAAGGTTCAGTCAATGCCTTATAGGTAGAACTGGGGGACCTGCTCTATAGACACACACAGCAATGAAATGAAAAGAAGGCAAAATGATCGTTAGAAAACGTGTATTGCCCAGCCGCTGTCTGTTCTGTAGAGGAGACACTGTATTTCCATCACTGTCTTTTCTGATCATAATGTTTCAATCACATTTTATTTCATCTAGAGTTTTGGTCATTTGGGAAACCTATAAGGGCTAGCAGTGTTTCCTAATGTTAGCAGTACCTATCGGTCCCTTTCTCCTCATCTCCCTAAATTTCATCTGGACATCAGTAAGCTTTCCTGACGTTACTTACACATGGTGTCACAATTGCGTGACACGTGCAATATCAGGCGTTGCGTCCAAGCCCAGAATTTTGTGTGGAAAACCCACATTGGTGTTTTCATCCCTTTGGTCAATATGTTTCCCTCTATAAAAAGTCAACTTGATTCATGCTTTTTTCATGTAGCTCATAATCCCTCTTCCATGCATAAGTCTTCTGGGATGTTGCTCATACCTTTGAACTGTCTGTACATACTCATTCAAAAATGGCAACTTGAATTCAAACAATCGCATGAATCATAAACTATAGATTTCATTTATTTAAGCCATTCATTCCACAGTATATCGTCATTCAGAACTTGGATAGGGGTCTACAGACTGAACACCCATCTTTGTTCCTTCTCAAATAAGATCCTTCCAATTTTCGATGGGTCAGCATATTCAATCTGTTCCAGTACCACTCACCTAATGCCATCTGGGGTGTGATTAATATTCAAAAAATGACTTGTCATTATTGTTATGTCCTTTTTACAACACGTTGCTCCTATGGTCGCATATTCTCGTCTTGATTTTTCTACATATCATGCCACTATATCTCTTATTATATGGGCATGTTATCATGTAGATCATGTTATTTGAATTGCAGTTGTGTTTTCACAGGTGCCAAGTGAACTCAGGTTCTAATGTTATTTCTTTTGTGATTTAAGTCAAATGGCATACATTGCATGAAGTGCACGGATAGAGTCCAGTAACTGGTTGTATGTCCCATAGTGTCCTCATTGTAGTTCTAGATGTTTCCTTTGTATGTCTAGTGTGCGCCTATTGGTCTTTAAGGTTCCTATTTCTCTTGTGGGGTTTTTCAATATCAGGGTCCCTGAATTCAAGATACACCAGTATTTATTTATTATTTTGTTCATTTTGTTGAACATACTGCTGTATGTGGTCACACAAATTAAACTGCTTGTTTTGGGTTTGTCATAAGAGCCCAATGGGGACTCCCTGTTGGTGTTCTTGGCCCCCTTTTTGTTCATCTTCTGGAACTAATGCACTTGGGTACTGTTTCTTTTCCAGTTTTTTTGTTAGGTTATGAACCTGTTGTTTATAATCACTCATCCTGCTGCAATGCCTGCTGAGTCGAAGAAACTGCCCAAATGGCAAGTTATCTCTTAAGGAGCATCAGTGAAAGCTGTTGTAACTTAATAAGTTATTGCGGTCAATGGGCTTGTAGTAAATGTCTGTGATTGGATAACCTCCTCTAAGAGAGATCTTAATAGCCAGAAAGTCTCACTCCCTGTTACGTATAGCGTGAGTAAATTTGAGAAAGGGGTTCCTAGTATTAATCCAGTCCATAAAAGCTCCTGCCTCTCTTTTTGTGTCATGCCATACAACCAACATGTTATCAATATATCTTTTCCAAACTTCTATGATGTTGTTGAATGGATTGTTTTGGCACAGGATGTGTTGTTATCTGAAACTGTGGACACACAATCCTACCAGACAAGGAGCAATGTACTTCCCATTGAGATGCTCTGTATTTGTAAAAAAAAAAAAGGAAAAAAAAAAATCAGGGTCAAAAGGTAAATCAGTTAAAAAGCTTGAGAAGATATTTAGTATACTTGAAGTAAGTTGGGATATTCTGTAAAACTGGTTGGAAAACAGTCACAGAAGGTAGACAGAGGTTCCAATAGGAACCCAAAACCAGATACTATAGAATGGGAACCTATTCTAGTGCATTTTGGGGAAGAGTGTAAAAGTAGGGAACTTTATGGTCTCAGCCTCTAAGAAAGGCCGCCTCATTCGGTGTTATCCAATTGCATGCTTTGGCTTCCTTCATCACATTTCCTACTGATGGAAGTATCAATGTCAATTCTTTTATAATTTTGATTATAATTAAGTAGACACACCATTCCACTTCATGGTCTTGTCTGTTCATTCTTGATAACCGCCTAACCCTTTCCTGCTGTCTTGATAAACACTTCCCTCAATTTCTTCAGTCCATCAAGTGCATCTCTCTCTCGCTACTCTAGAAAGATTTTGGTATATTATTATATCTTTTACACTGACTGTCTCTATTTTCTTCACTACCACCTGTTCGAAGACTATGACCTCTAATGAAATCTCTTTTGTGGGTGGCACAGATTTTGTTTTTCTCTTAAGGCCTGTATTGCTCATGGATGTGTCACTGTTTTCGTTCCTACTGAAACAGGCAGCCAATTTGAGTTTGCAAAAAAATTCCACTAGTTCCCAACTTAATCTAAAGATGCCTGGTGTGGGAACAAACCACAACCCTTTGCTCAGTACATTTCTCTGGTCCTCTGACAGAATGTGTGACGACAGCTTAGTAACTAATTTGTTGGACTGGATGTTTCCTGCTATGGCGGTTAATGTTAAGCTCGATAGCGAGCCTTGTTTGTTCGTCAAACAAGTTACCTACCTTCGGTAATGCCTCATCTGACAGATACTCTATCTAGCTGCAGATTTCTTACCTTAGAATATTTCCAAGGCATCAGACTGGATTTGTAAAGTTTTTTAAGAAGTGTCCTTGTATGCTGGCAGGTGGCGTTGTTTGACTCCGTCTGGCGTCCTCAGCTCCGATAGTAACAAGTGCAGTGTCTATTTAGGTGCCACCAAAGCACATTGACCTCATTATTGAGGTAATGGTACCAATGTGCCAAAGTGAAGTCCTGAAGATTCTGTTAGAGATTAATTTTACATTTCACAGAGCAGGGGAGATGGAAGGGATGGTAAAGCATCTGCAGCTAAATAGAGTTTCTACCAGATAAAGCTTTAGCAGAGGGTAAGTAACTTGTCATCCTTGGTAGAATGGGGGGGGAAGGCGCAGAAAGTAGGCGGTGTGATACTTTGCCCAATGTGAAAGGTGCAACCACCTTCAGTAAGCAGGAAGCACTGGTCTGAGGGTTGACAGAAAGTGCCTGCAATTTGCTGACCCTCCTAGAAGATGTTATGGCCACAAGGAAGACTGTTTTGATTGCAGGCAGTTTGCGAGGGCAGCTGTACATGGGTGAGCACATTTAAAAAAAAGCGAGAACTAGATCAAGATCCTATTACAGCATAATGAAAGATGTGGGGGAGTAGAGGGTCGACCTGTGTTGCATACCTTTCAGGAAACGAGTCACAACTGATGACTTGAACAGTGGGGGTTGATCTGGCAGCTGCAAAAAGCCAAAATGGCTGGAAGGCACCCTTGAACTGTGCCCAAAGCAAAGCCTTGCTGGGTAAGTAATAAAGCAAACAAGAGGCCTTCAGACAAGGGTGCAGCAAAGGATCAAGGACTTGTCAGCACCCGATCCCACAAACATGTCCCATCCGCAGGCATATATAATTTCCACTGAGGGATGCTTGGTAAACAGAATGACATCACACACTTCTGGAGGGAGGTCAAAGGCACTGAACTGTTGTCGCTTAATCTCCGTGCAGATAGACGAAGAGTATGCAGATTTGGGTGCAGAACGCTGCCCTGTTGCTGCGACAGGAGAACCTCCTAAAGGGGCATCCTGATTAGGGGACTGATACCTATGCTCAGGAGTTCAGGATACCATACTCTCTGTGCCCAATCCAGAGCCACCAAGATGACTTGGCCCGGTCTGTCCTGATCTTATTAGGAGCCGCCTTGGAAACTCCAGCGCAGAGAAGTGGTGGCACAGCACATTCTTGGGCGTGGTGAATAGATCTAACCAAGGTTTTACCCAGTCTCTGACGAGGCTTTGCACCACCTCTGTATGAGACCATTCAAGATCCAAGAGGCATCAACAGCTGAGTTTGCCTGCTCTGATGTTCAAAGGGCCTGTTAGATGTTCAACTACAAGAAAAATGCTTTGATGTTCCAGCCGTGACCAGACGCCGAAGCACCTGACCAGTACACGTCCACTTCCCGCCCTGCTTGTTGCAGTACTAGATGCAGTAGTGTTGTCCTCGAATGTTTGAACCAGCTTTCCATTAATGGAAGGAAGAAAGGCTTTCAATGTTAAGCAAAGTGCTCTCAGTTCCAACAGGTTTATGTGAAGCTGAGAAACCATTGGAGAACTTCACCTCTCCGAGGTGGCCATCCCAACCCAGAAGTGACACCTCTGTCACTACTGCAAGCTCTGTGTGGGGAAGGAAGAGGGTTCTGTCATAGACCCGGTTGCGGTTCTTTAACCACCACTGCAGATCTTTTGAATTCCTTTCTGATATCTGGACAGGGATTCCCCTGATGCTGCGCTCACTGGTACTTCAGCTCCCATTGTGGAGCCCGGGCATGCTTCACCAGCAGGATGCCATGAGACCCACCACCCTCAGAATCCATTTCACCAAAATCTAGGATAGAGACTGCAACATTGGAATTGGAACCTAAAACTCCACAGTATCCCAAACAGCTCAGATTAAAAAGAGCGTCTGAGATGGGGTCAGGTGCGACTTTTGCAACTCCAACGAACGCAGGAGGTCTGCCTTAGTCTGAAGGAGGGAGACGACTGCCTGAGGCAAGCCCGCTTTCAAACAGCCAGTCGTTAAGCTGGGGAAGACCGAAACCCTGATCTCCTAAAACGAGCTGCAACCACCGCCATCAACTTGGGAGAACACCCAAGGGTTGCTGATAAGGTCAAATGGGAGCTAAGCAAACTGATAATGCTCTTGGTCCAACCTGAACTGGGGGACGGGATCTGGAAGTAGGCCTTCCTGCAAGTCTAAGGCTACCATCCAATCTCCGCGGCATAGGGAAGACAGAACCTGAGTCAGGAAGTAGTTGAGAGGTTGCAGGTCTACTATAGGGTGGAGGAAACCGTCCTTTTTCTACATCAGAAACTGACAGGCTCAGCAACCACATCCTATTTCTGATGTCAGCAACCTCTTTATGGCTCCTTTGGTCAGAAGAACCAACACGTCCTGTCACAAGAGTGAAAGGTGGTTCTCTCTTTGCCGAGGGTGGTAAAGGTGGCTGGGTCTGTTGGAAAGCTACGGCGTAACCCCTCGGGACAATCTGGAGCGCCCACGCTTCTGATGTGATCTCTCTCCTTTGGGGCAGGTGATGCCAAATCATGCACCAACCATTAGTCCATGATGAAGTGAGGACATATTAAAGAGGTTTTCAGACTGAACTGGGGGGGGGGGGTTGGGAGGGAGCAGGTTGGGTGGGCCTTGGTGCTCATTAAGCTTGTGGGAGCTACTTCTGCAGCCACGTAAGGACTGTGGTGCCTGCTGGCTGTGATGGCTACGATGGGAATGATGCAGCTGATAGCCCCTACTTTAGCCACGGGAGGCACAAAGCCAATGTTGGCGGGACATAATGAGCCCCAACAAACTAGCTCTCTTTAAAACATTCCAGCGCAGAATCCGTCTGGACACCAAAAAGGCGAGTGTAGTTGAAGGGCATGTCCATAAGAGATGCTTTAACATCCCCCCAAAAACAGTTGTCCTGAGCCAGACGTGCTGTCGAAGTGCCACTGTCAAATAAATGACTCTGCCAAGAGTCAGTCACATCCAATTTGCATCTGATAGTGAACTTCACTGCATCTCTAGCATCTGCACTAGAGACCAAGACCAGAGGCAGCACTTGCACAAACGAATCCCATACATTATAGGAAAATCTGCCCAGTAAGCATGCAGAGTTCACTGACCGCAGTGCAGGACTACTGGTGAAAGAAAAAAAAACTCTTCCTAAAGGTGTCCAGTCTCTTGGATTTGCTGTCCCATGGTGTGGTAGAGAACGCGCTGTGGTAAATTTGGAGTCGAGGCCTGGACCATCAAGCTCTCAGGGGTGGGATACTGGATGGTGAAGTCTGGATCCCCGGAAGTGAGTGATGGCAGCAGGTGGTGGTCCTATGCACAAGAGTGTCAGTGCAGGGCTTGACCCAAGACCGGGCAGCACATCAGTGAGGGCTTCATTGAAGGGGAGTAGGGAGCCTGAGGGGGGATACTCGAGGTTGAAGCACCTCTGTCAAGACATTAGTCTTGACCTCTATTGTAGACAACCTCAGGTCCAGGATCGCAGACACCAACTGGCCATCCGAACACTATCACAAAAGAGGCCCCTTTCTCCCAAGCCTTTATGGAAGGAGAAAGGAAACCAACTTCTGGTGAACTTTCGGTCTTCATCCAGACTACTGGCTGAGTGAGATCCACGTACCAGTTGTCGTCAGCCATGGACTCTTCAATGGGGTCGGAATATCCATAGGGATCCTCAGATCCCCTCCATTCATGCACATCAGTGGGCCATTCAGGAAAACAGGGCTCCATTTCCAAATCAGGCTGTATGGGTCTGGTCGCCACCAGAACGGTCAGAACCAAAATTGACAACACCGGTCCGGCTTCACATTGAAGTCAGGAAAAATGATTCATTCGGTGCTGCCTATGGGCGTTAGCAGTGTGATAAAGGGGCCTCTAGAACAGTCCTTGGAGGAGGACGCAAAGTTGTGACATGGGTCCATCTGGATCCCCCGACAGATCCTAAATGTCTGACTGGTGCCGAGGACGACTCAACCAGGGGAAACCCAGCCAGGGCCCTCCCAAACCTGTGTTGGCCAAAGATGCTTCAGAGGTGTCCTGCAGCCCAAAAATAAGGCTCACGGCCTCACAGAATTCTTGAAGTTCGGCGGGGTTGCTTCAGCACCACAAAACTCAGGGACATGGAATGGGTTGCTGTTGCATGTCGGACGGCCAGAAGCTTTATGGCCTGCTCACTGCGGGCCTTCGGATTTATGGATTGACAATTCGGACAAGACTTGGAGTCGTGGTCCCTCTCTAGGCACCACAGGCCCACCAAGTGGTGGGCTGTCACAGACATTTGCCTGTGACAGACAAGGCAAGGTTTAAAACCAGGCAGTTTTTTTTTGGGAGACATGCTAAAACAAGATGAGAAAAAAGCATACTGGTTGTTGAACTTGACAAAAAGGTAAAAAAAGTCAGTCAAAAAGTGACTGAGGGGAGCTGAATCCAAATTTATGCTGAAGGTGCTGAAATGAAGGAACTGAGGTCAGCACGGTGGGGGAAGTGGGGCATCTATATAGGCACCATGCAAGTCACTTCCTGCACAGATGCCAAGTGGAGCCAAATTACACCACTTGCAGACGTGCAGAGGTATCCTCTTGATGCATGCTGAATAGTCTAAGGCAAGGATTCTGCGGCTAGAAGCCTACCATAATCACTCCTTTTCTTCATATGTTAAGGAATGTCCTCCCACTGTATTATCAGTCATTTTTGTTTCCCCCAGTGAGTACATCGTCCATGCCCTAAAGAAGGACCCATTTTTGGGTTCATCGTTTGGAAACTGACTAAAGTGGTTCAGTCAAAATGGATATGGTACAGGAAGTATTGGGTGTCCAAATAATGGCGGGTTCAGGTAATCACTTCATACATGGTATGGTTACCTATCGATCCGCTGGTGTCCCCGTCCTTCCCTGCTGCTCCATCCCATTCAAATCAAAGAATCAATTGTCCTTCTGTTATCTTTCTACCTTCCCAGTACTGAAATAGTATTCCTATGTAGTGTAAGGAAATACGCTGCTGTGTGAAAACTGGTTTATATATTCTGTAATTTGTTAATTTTTGATTGAGACAAGAACTCCTGATATTCACTGACTTCCTTGTTTATTCCTTCATGTCTTTTCTTGTAAGATGATATGTGGCCGAAATTTGTAATTGATTCTCACATACCTGAATTTTAATTGACAACGCCTCTGAGTCTCTTGGCTTTCGATAATCAGCATCAGCTAGTCTATTGTGCAGTACCAGGCTGTTAATGGCCATTCCTTTCGGAAGGGCATATCATCCAGAAAGACCGTTGCTTTGTTCCTAACTACAAGACCCCTTGGCACTGCATTCATCCTCAGGTCATTTTTATTTGGTTGTGTTTCATGTCTGATATGGAGTCCCAATCTGCTACCTGACCAACGTCTCTGTGAAATTAAAGCTATTCAGTAAGGGTGGGCCTGCCAGGATAGCCAAGTCCGAGGTTTTCTGCCATAAAACAGCTCTGGGTCCAACTAAGTGAGCAAAATAATAAATAAACACTGGCGGCTCTTGAATTCAGGGACCTTAGACTTGGGAAAATCTCTGTCTTCCCATTAGAGAAATAGGAACTTCGAAGACCTGTTGGTGCACACTGGACCTATAAGGGAGACATGAAAAAGAACACATTCTTACATGAGTATGATTAAAAGCCTCCTTGCCTTATATTCCTCCACACTCCAAAATTATCAATCTCTCCAGAGGGCAAACAACTAGAGGAAGTGTACTGAGAAGACCAGCTTGAAAAATGAAAGCATACTGAAATTAAACTCCAGACTGGAGAGTAAGGATGACATTCTTGTAACTAAATCCAGGCAGGCTCCTAATCATTCTCTACCTTTACATACTGGTCACCAAGTAACAGGCCAGTAAATTGCATGCACAGCTCTTAAACAGAGTCTTGTGTATACATATAGCATTCAGGTGCATTATAAGCATACGTGCATCTAATTCTTGTGTTTTGTCTGCCCTCGCCAACTCTTTTTTCTGCCCTCAGTATAGATAGGAAACATGCTTCTTTCCTGCTCATCAACTTACTGGCTCAACTTAGAATGTTGCTATTCTACCTCGTGCCTCATCTTTCAGTTTGGTTACCACGCTGTAACCCTCCAACTTTAAGGCATGTGCAGCGTTACACACATACCCTTTGCTCTATGTCCTACTATTATAATGAGGTTCCTCCAGAACACAACATTTGCTCATATTGTATTACTGCACCAAAAGATGTGCAAAACAGCTGTGGCTCACACAAATGCACTCTAATGTCAGTCCCAAAGTTCAACGCTAGTGTTCTCGCCCTAAACAGCAATCTGCTGCTAAAGATGCTACTGCCACAAGTGCAGAAATACAATAATTCCAGAATGAGAGGGCACCTAGTAGATTCCAACTAATTAGGTCACAGTAGTCCTCGAGTTGTTACATCACTTCTTTATTGATTCCTTTCTTAGGTTTCTTTAAAGCAGCCACTGCATTTCATTCAATGAACTTCTTCAGGGCTGTGAGTGACATAATTATTCATAAACCACAGGTATAAAATATTTTCAAATGTATCAAAACAACAATAACTAATAAATATGCAATTAAAAAATGGGTTATGATAACCAATGTTTAGTCCACTATAACTCATAGCCTGATAGGAAGTGGAACGCCAATCATCATCATAAAAGCCTTTACTCAAATTATTTGTGATCCATAATTATTCTCTTGATTTAAGCCAGGGTCTTAATGGTAACGTTATAGCTACTACTGTGGTATTACCTTCAGTGTTATGTTACAGAAATTAATAAGTTAGAAAAAGGAACAGTTACGTGTGTCAACACCTATCAAAAAATCATCCTTTAAAGGGCAAGCCTATAAAACAATCCATTCCTACAACCATAATGTTTCATCAGTTAAGTTCAATTAATCAGCAGCATGGATTTCGTGCATCATTAGTTTCTCATGCAGCATGAACAGTACCTGGTTTCTGTAGGAAATACGAGTACACATTTGGTTATTTTTTTTCTATTATCAAATCATACTTATAACATTGACATGAGATATTCATTTAATCCAACCAAAATATTATGATGTAAAATTACCTTGCAAAGAAATACATAAAATAAATGACATCATTGATATCTTAGCAGTAATATTTCAGGTATATGGAGTAGAATAAATAGTCCAGGGTGAGTTGAAAGATAAAAAGCATAAGGTTATGGCTTCATCGTACAACATTTTATCTTCTGAAATACTTATAAAGACTTTATAAACTCGTATACTATCTTTTTTACATCTGTAAATACAACTGTAATGCGTGCACTCGGAATACTAACTCTTACACGAGGAACAGTGAATAAATACCAGTGATCAGTGCTTGAGTCGGTGGTTGAATTTGGTACTAATTTTGGAGACCAGAACGTATCTTTTCCCTTCAGGCTTTGACTTAGAGCAAGAGATGGAAAACCACAAAAGGGGGAAAAGAAAGAAGAAGAGAAAGACCAAAAAACCTGTCAAAGTGAGAAAGCAGAAATCTGCGAGTGTAAAATACAGGGGCAGAGTGTGTATCGTGGTGCATTAAAGAGACATTAGGTGGATACCATGACATTTGATAGCTCCACTCTTAGAGCAAATCCTTGGGGCCTGGCACATATTTATTTATTTTACACATGAAGCCACTGTACACATTGGGAGATCTCCTTGCCGAATGTGTGCAGTGACTGACGTGATTAAGGCATATACTATGAATGACTGAAATGAATTACGATTAGGATTTTTTCTCTTTACCTGTTAACTGACAGCCACATTGATTACCGCAAATTTACCCAACTCTACATAACAAACATATTACAATTCCCCTGGAGAAAGGATATCCTGAATACACAAACCATGCTTATTTTAGAGGTTGCCACCTCATTCGGTACCTGCATTGGGTACTGACACTCAAACATAGTTGCTACAAACATCAACTAATAACTGTTAGATTCAAAAGGAGATCAAACAGATGCCTGTTTTCGAAACATTAGGTTCCTAACATGTTATGCAATGTGCCGCATGACCACAAACGCATACTTTATACCATCTGATTCACATTGGTTTTTTACCGTACACACCACATGGATGTGCTGTATTTATAAAATGGTGGCCCAGGTAGTAAATTCAGGGGAAGTACTAAAACATATATGATGAACCCACTTGTCTATGTGGATTCAACTTATATTGGGCTGTTCCTCTTACCCACTATACGGTTGTGTTTCACTCACAAACTGAAATGCTGTGTAAAATCTGTTGTGTCAACCCAGGAACATGACGAAAAGGTTACTTATAAACGTACAAATGGCATCTAGGTATTACTTAAGTTAAAGTACTGTACCATAAAGACTTTTTTGTCTGAATCATACTAGGCTGTTTATCTTACCAATTAGGTGGGTGGATTGACCCTTACAAATTGGTATGTAGAATAATATCAGTTGGGGTAATTCAAGGACATGACAATGAGGTAATTTACTGAGGTTATGCATTCTATATAGGTAATCCATAAGTTAAAATGTAGCAGTTACTTCATGATTTTTATCATTCAACCTACTTTTGTCCATCTATTCTACTCCGAATACCTGATAAAAAATTACATTTAAGAGATCAAAGATGTGATGTATGTGATTGCAAGTCAGTTTTCATCATAATATTTTGGTTGGACTGAACGAATATCTGAAATATGTGTAAAAGATATGGCAAAGTATGGATGCCTTGCTCCTGCTAGGAATGCAAGACTTCATTCGTTTTGGGAAGAGGAATCATAAGCGAAGTATAGTGTTTCACTCACTATACATGGTACCAAGCACAACTTTGGGACAAGTGAAAACACTTGCACAACCAATTTCCACAACGCCCACAAACAACTTCAGCATGATTCGTTTTACAATTACCCAGAAGCAGTTCTGGTGACAGTTGCTCTATCAGGTGGAGCCTTCCCAGTCATCTGGGCATGGACATCTCAAACTGCCAATGCAGCACAGGATTGAAGAAGTATAGGTATGAGGGGGGGCCTGGTATCTGCTCCAGTATCTCCAGAAAGAATGCACTAGGGTAGAAACAAGCTTTGTCAGTTATCACTTTCTTTTGCAGTCACAGACTAACACAGCTGCCTACCACCTGGCTCATCCTCTACTGACGAATGAGCCTTGCTCATACATTGTGAAGGAGGCTGTTGAGATGGGAATCACAGTTTTAGTCAGTGATAGGCCTCATAGCAAGAAGTGAAAGAATCTGCCTCCCCAACTGTTTGTCCCCTACCCCAGTCATTCCCGAAAGCATAACAGGTGCACGAACTGGCTAAGAGGCAGAGGTGTTGTCCCTTGCAGAAAGTCCCTCGGGTCAGCCACCACTCTGGTTTGAAGGTGGCTCCACCTCTGCAAGTGCACCAGGAGTACTTTATACAGCCATCAGAACTGAAGCACAGGACGTCCTGGTGGAGTTCCAGGTTTAGAGTATGTCTCCTCTGGACACACATTCGCTTAAGGAATACCCCACCTCCAATACTGCTTTCCTTTCAGGTAATGTAAACTTCACTGTCCACAAATCAGACATACCTAATGGTTTTGATTAGGATCAACTATATCCTGAGTAGCTTCAGCAATCCCAGCTTCACGTGGATACATGCACATATGGCTATGGGGATAACTTAATGGGCATTCCAAATGCAGAGAACAAGCTTCGGAATCCAATCTATTCTTTTCTCTTCAGTTTCTAGTGGTTTTCCTTTATGCAGCTCTCATCACCAGACGACCAAAACACTGGCATTTTCCCCACACTACTTTTGGCAGTGTAATTTCCACCACAGCTATCTCCTTCTGCTCCAGTTTAGAAGTACTAACTGGGCCATAAGAGAGGATCCTGAGGATCCATCCTTCAGACCTTCAGACAAAAGCCATCAGATGGAGAACCCTGTGCTGAGTCTACAAACAAAATCAGCTCTAGACATTGAACTTTCAGTCCTCAAGCAGGCTCAGGAAATAAGAGGAGACACCTGTTTGTCACCTGTCAAAGATCTCTTACAATTAATACCAGGCTCCTAAATGCAGCCCAGGCTTTGTCCCCTTCAAAGACCCCGATGTAGAGAGCCATCTGGACTTTCCCATACTTTGTATCCTGTTCCGCGTGTCCGGATGGAGAGTGGAACAGAGGTTATATAATAAAGACAGAGCTGCGCTGACGCAGTTCTCCCCAGTGGCACCAACTACACAGTACGTGTATTTATTACTGAGGTAAAACCAGGCCTTTTACATTGGTGACGAGCGGGCCTCTGTACTCCCGCGTCGCGTGATGAACACAGGAGCAGGCGAGTGGCGCTGGGCGGAAGGGGCACGAAAGGCACAGTGATCCCGTGCTGCGCTCTCCGGATCACTGCGAGAAAAAAAACAAAAAAAAACCTACCTGGTCATAACGGGACAGTCCAGGAAGGAAGCGCGTCGAGCGTCTTCCCCCGAGAGGTGAGCCCCGCCTCCACGTCGACGAGAGCGGCCCGGCGAGTGTAGGCGCTGCCTCCCTTGAGCCGGCCGAGCGCCCGGTGCCTCGTGGTGCCCCGCCGCAGCCTGGGGGAAGTGTGAGCTGTCCTGCCTCCGGCGCTGAATCCAGCACAGCGCTCACGACGGAGGCCCTGGAACACCACGTGGGGTAGGTGCGCGTTTAAAGGCACACGTGCACACAGCTCAGGCTGCGTTCCCTGGAGGAGGGAGCATGGCACACGGAGCCGGAGGGGCAGGAGCCCCGGATAAGTAAGAAACAGAAATTGGGGGAGGAGCCTCAAAAGGAGAAAAAAAAATAATAAATATAACTTTTGGAGAAAAGAAGAGAAAAAAAAAAAGATTTTGTGGAGAAAGGCACACAAACAGCTTTTAAACTGTATCACCTTAACACAGCAAAGGGAAGATAACATTGAAAAGAAAAAAAAAAGGGACAGCAAGAAGGGAACCTGCAGTATAGCAGCACAGTGCCCAAACAAAGCGTGCGCCACCACAGGAAAACCCCCAGCTCCCCGCGCAAATGGACGCCAGTGCTCACTCCTCAATCACTGCGCTGCCCCCATTTAGCCAACTGATTGACCCGGCCACAGCAGCACCAAGATGGCGCATATGGTTAAATCCCTTAGAAACTATTTCTGCGCCACAAGAGAAACAGACGGGGCAGTGCGCAGATCCCTCATGCTGCTGATGGGAGGAGACGAGCTGCAAGAGTGATTTGATTCACTCCCAGACACAGGGGAAAAGTCGGATTTTAATGCGGCAGTTGAAGCCCTAAATAAACATTTTGACCCACAGCTGAACTCAGACTATGAACGCTTCAAACTCCGACAGGCTCAACAAATGGATGTTGAGTCAGTGGACATGTTTTATGCACGTCTGAGGAAGTTAGCAAGCTCGTGCGTAGGGCTCAATCAACAAGAGGAGATTAGAGCACAGATTATTCAGGGGTGCCAGTCAAATGCACTGAGGAAGCTCATCTTACGCCAGCAAGGCATCTCCCTCGACGACATCCTGGTTCTGGCACATTCAGACGAACTATAAAGCGGTCCGGGTAGACGCCATGGCGGTAGTGAGAGGACTATCGTTGGCAGCTGCTTCAACCACACGTCCAGCCCAGGTGAAAGAAGAGCAGATAGACGCCATTCAAACCCAACAACCGCAAGGACGCAGACCAAGCTCTTTTAGACCGGGTGAACGCACCTGCGGAAGCTGCGGGTATGAACACAAAACAGCGATGGGGTGCCCGGCGAAAGGAAAAACATGCAATCGGTGCGGCAAAAATAACCACTTTGCGAAAGTGTGCAAGTCAGGGAGAGGCAGGCAAGGAGACCAGAAAGGAAAGGACGCTAAGATCAGGAGTGTGATCAAAGAAACTGACAACTCCAGAGAAACCACAGCCCAAGGAATTCCAGTCTTTGAAGAAGACGAGGACGAAGACATCTTCGTTATCTCATTCACTGGTGGAAGACAACAGAAGAAGCGACCGCCACCCATGAGCAACATACGGATCAACGGCACGTCCTCAACAGTACTCATAGATACGGGAGCATCCGTCAACGTAATGGATGACACCCTATTTCGACAGTTGACCCCTACACCATCGCTTACCCCAACTACCACCAAGATAAATAATAACGGGGGCCGAGAGCCGCTTCCTCTAGAGGGTACGTGGAAGTGGCAGTAACCAGTGGACACGTATCGACAAAAGCAAAGTTTTACGTGGTGACCAGAGACAGAGGCACCCTGTTGGGGTGTCACACCGCGGAAGAGCTGGAGTTGGTATTTTTCGCACGACAGGTATATGACTCCCACGTTGAACATCTTATCAGCGAGTTTCCGCAGCTCTTCGAAGGGCTGGGACGACTCAAAGGTAAAAGAATCAAACTGCACATAGACCCAAGTGTCACGCCAGTCGCCCTAAGACACCGACGTGTACCGTTCCACTTGCGACCAGCGGTGGAAAAAGATTTGCAGCTGCTTGAAAACCAGGGAATAGTAGAGAAGTTGGAGGGACCAACACTGTGGGTTTTGCCTTTGGTGATAGCGCCAAAACCCAAGCAGCCAGGAGCCATCCGCCTTTGTGTCAATATGCGCATACCCAACAAGGCCATCCGAAGAGAGAGACACATAACACCTACGATGGATGACATCATAGCAGACCTGAACGGGGCACAGTGGTTCTCGAAATTGGACCTTAATGCTGGGTATCATCAGCTGGAGCTGGATCCCGATAGCAGGAACATTACCACATTCTCAACGCACGTGGGGCACCGGCGATATAGGAGTCTGAGCTTTGGGGTATCCTCAGCAGCTGAAGTATTCCAGAATGCGATCAGAGAGACGCTGTCAGGACTGCCAGGGGTGATCAACTTGAGTGATGACATCCTCATACACTCCAAAACTAGAGAGGAACATCATCGACATCTCAGGGCCACGCTGCAGAGGTTAGCAGAGTCAGGGCTAACACTCCACAAGAAGAAATGTGCGTTTTTTCAAACGTCTGTGGAGTTCTTTGGTTATGTCTTCTCCAAAGATGGTCTACAAGTGGACCCGCGTAAAGCTGATGCCATTCGTCAAGCACAGACTCCCAAAAACCCCACAGAGGTAAGAAGCTTCCTGGGCATGGCGACATATTGCAGAAGGTTCATCCCGCAACTTGCCACAATGGCGGAACCCCTTCGACAGCTCACTAAAGGAGGGCACCGGTGGGAATGGAGCCCAGCAGCAGACAAGGCGTTTACTGACATCAAAACAGCGTTACTGGATAAGTCAACCATGGCCTACTTCAACCCTCACCGACGTACCGAAGTGGTAGTTGAAGCAAGTCCAGTGGGCCTTGCTGTCGTTCTTCTCCAGGAACAGAACCAGCAGGAGTGGGCTCTGGTTGCGTACGCCAGCAGGGCGTTGTCTTCAGTTGAAACACGATATGCCCAGATAGAGCCGGAAGCCTTAGCTATTCGTTGGGTGTGAAAACATTTTCATTTGTATCTATATGGACAAGAATTTCAAGTGGTGACTGATCATAAGCCTCTAGTGTCACTATTTGCCGGAAGCCCGCGTCTGGCGCCTCCCCGGGTAGAGTGGTGGACTGTTCTGCTTCATCCCTACCGGTTTACCGTTGTCTATCGACCGGGGGTGAACAACCCAGCTGACTACTTATCTTGTCACCCATCCCCAATAACGACCGATGATTCCCAAGAGCAAGATGAGGAGAGCACCGAAGTGTTCATCGACATGGTCGTACAATCGGCATGTCCCAATGCCCTTGGTGTAATAGACTATGTGAATGCTACCAAAGGAGATGTGGTATTGAACCAGGTCAAGGAAGCGTTGGATCACAGAAAGTGGAAGCATTTCCTGGAAAAGACAAAAGTGTCCAACCATAAATACAAGGCAGCGATGCAGGGGATGTGGAGGGTGCGAGATGAGCTGTCCATGGATAGTCAAGGACTGGTTCTTTGAGGAAGGAGAACTGTACTGCCTCAGAGTCTTTGGGCTCGAGTGGTGGAGCTAGCACATCAGGGCCATCAAGGTGCTGCAAAAACCAAGGCGAGGTTGCGAGCAAAGGTGATTCTCTGGCATGGACAGTCAGGTTGACGAATTGGTGGGGAAGTGTCATTCATGCGTCATCACATCAGGGGAACCACCCAGCTGCCCAGTCATCATTGAACCGGCTAGTCAGAAACCATGGGCAAAAGTGAGCATGGATTTTGGGACATTCCCGGATGGGCGGCTGACAGTCGTCCTCATTGACTTGTGTGCAAAATTCCCCATTGTCGACGTCGTGTCATCCACGTCATTCGAGAACGTACGGCCAGTACTTCAAAAGGCATTTGCCATATTTGGGCTCCCTGACGAGGTCAGGACAGACATTGGGCCCCCATTTCATGGACAAGAGTTTCGGTCTTACTTGGATGGGCTAGCCATACATCATCGCAAGGTCATGCCCTACTGGCCTCAGGCTAATCGGGACGTTGAGAGATTTATATGAACTCTAAACCGAGCCCTCAGAATAGGTGTTGAACAACGAGAAGACAGTGAACAATGTCTGCAACAATTTCTGAGTGCCTATCGCTAGACACCCCATAGTACTACAGGGTGTGCACCTGCTGCGTTGATGTTCAAAGTCCCGCCTCGGGATTGAATCCCAGCTGGTCCTCATTGGGTGTCCCCAGAACTAGATGTCGAAGCCACCCAACGTCGCTGAGTGCTCACGAACCAAAAAGCTACTGAAAAACGTTGAAGCAGACTTAGAGACTTTCAGGAAGGAGATATGGTGGTAGTAAAGAGTTGCCGGCCAGGAGGAAAGTTCCAAACACCTTTTGAGCCTGAACCGTGGAAGATCATCAGTGTTAGAGGTGCCATGATAACGGCAGCCCGAGGTAGGCAGAGGGTTACCAGGAACGTGTCACACTTCAGGAGAGCAGGGGCCTCGATCCCATCTGGAGAGGAAGGAGAGATCGATGAATCAATGGCCGCATCTCTGGGTGAAGATGGAGGGACAGAGAGTGCTCCGGAAGCGGTGTCCAATGCACGTGATCCGCTGTACGAAAACGCTGGTCATGAAGGATCACTCACCAGGGGTGAAAGATATCATCTGCGCCCCAACCCTGTGCCGAACAGCCAGCTCAAAGATTTTGTCTGTACTCTGGGCTAGTAAAGGATGATGTCTCGGCTGAGCTGTCTGTCTGCCAAACCTCGGAGCGTCACACGTTGGAGGCTGAAGAACTATTCTAGGGTCTAGGGTGACCAATTGGCCACTATGAACTGGCACAGTGTGTGATACGGGAGACCCCTGTGTCCATTGGCAATTTTCTGTTCTATTTTCAACGTATTCCTTTTCTCCTCTCTGCGTTCACATTTCTTTTCTGTTTTTTCATTTAAGTCTCAAGCACTCTGGTACTGGATCCTTTTAGTTGGTTATATTCTATTGTATGTACTCCCTTACTTTTCTGTGTGAAGTAAAACATAGGAGGGATGTAGAGAGCCATCCGGACTCTCCCATACTTTGTATCCTGTTCCGCGCGTCCGGGCGGAGCGCGGAACAGAGGTTATATAATAAAGACGGGCTGTGCTGACGCAGTTCTCCCCAGTGGCACCAACTACAGATTACGTGTATTTATTACAGAGGTAAAACCAGGCCTTTTACTCCCATCTCCACTTGACCTGTTGCTGAGTGTCGTCCGTCTAATGCGAAGCTTTTGTTTTCCAGATGGGCAAGGAGCTCATATGCTTAGGATTCTATGGGGTAGAAGATATAATAATATGTCTGACTCTCCTCCAAGTTACTTATTGCCAAGCTAAATACTAAACTTGTGGCACAAGTTTGACTACTGAACTTCCAGGATCCAAGCGTGCACACAGCACACGTTTATGTTGAAAATAACCGGGGCTTACTCTTAGCACTGATGCTACGAGTAAGACGTTCGCTTACTGCTACCTGGCTTTCTTTTACTTTTCTTTTAGTTTTTATTTTAACAATAAATTGCTGTGTCGTTTTAAAGGTTGGGATTACTCTTGTGATTTTGCTGTTTTTTGTTAGTGGCACTTCTTCCCAGTCCACAGTCAGTTGCAGAAGGAGATGCCGTGTAGCAGTCATTTTGGCAGTGCCTTTTCTCGGGGATATTTCTGATCCTGTGCAGTTCAGTTAGCAGTCACATGATCTCACCAGCAAGCCCTACTCTCCTTAAAAAGAGGGCTGATGCATTGACACGTTAAAGATGCACCAAAGACAAGCCTCTCTGCGCCGGGAGGGAGCTGGGAGCCAGTCACTATGGCAATTTGTCCTGACACTGCTTAAGCGACTCTTCGCCACATTTGCTTTTACTTCGCCCCACGCTGTCACTGAGCTGCAGTCACTCTGTTAATAACAGTAAGGGGAAGGATAGGTGCAAGGCATGTGATTTTGTGTTAAGTCCTACCAATAACTGTGGCTCTAGTCGGAGTGGTTTCAAAGCAGTCAAACTGCTTATGTTTAGTTTAAACTGCCCCTCTGTGGTTTGTCACAAAGCTGATATCTTTGCTTTTATTATGGATGATGACCCCAAAGACTTATTTTTTACAGACACCTGACTGAATTTACACATTCATCCGGATGTTGCTTTTTCTCTGCCAGAGGGTTATGGTATTAAAAGATTAAATAGAGTGGGTGGCGTGGGTGGGGGAGGAGGGGAGGAGGTATTGCTATAGTGTTTAAAGTTGTCTCCTCCTGCACTTTAGAACAGTTTACAACCTCTGACGCTGACGATGAGCGTCTCCGTTTTTGATTGGCTTTACCAAAAACTTCACTTTTTCAGGTGCACTTGTTAATTGCCCTTTCAGTTTGCAGAAGTCTTTGGGGGCGATAGAAGGAAATATTGGTCTGCAAATTTCGAATACAACAGGAGGTTTGAATTTGCATTTTGATTCGGATAAATTTGATTATGTCTTAACCTCATTTCTGTCTACTGAGGTAACGTCCTTTGAAGATACTGAGGCAGAAGGATTATATATATATATATATATATATATATATATATATATATATATATATATATATATATATATATATATATTCATGCCTCACACATTTTTGCTATTATTTTCCAGTATTCTCTAAGATTCGTTGTCTGGGCAGTAGCAAAAAGGAAGCACCAGATTTCTTCCAACCTTTTATGGTGCTGCTTCATGAGTTTAATTTCCTTAGTGCAAATGGGATCTTTCCCCATGAACCGAAACCTAATTAATCTCTTTAGCTCCTGTCTAGAATACCAATTGTTCTCCCTCTCTTACCATTTTTTGACTTATTTTATATTTTGCTCAATTCAAAATGTTATGTATATAGTGTGCTTAATAATAAATCTGAAACTTGGGTAAGTAAACTGTTAAAATGGTTACGTTCAATAATGTTATGAATAAAATAAGAAATTAAAATTGCTGTTATTCATTATGTAGTTGGCTTCTACAATGTTGTGTCTAGTAAATTCTGTCATTGTGTTCTGCAACTACCAGTTGATCCCCTGTACAGTCATTTTCAGCTACTCTCATCTGTGAGGGCGCACTAGTCATTGTGGTCTTGAGTGACACACAACCCCATGTATTTATAACCATTGACATTGCCTGGCCTCTGGGGTGCATGATCAGAATCCCTGTTAAGGCCAGGTGGCACTCTACCTCTGTCCCCCCAAGTCAGTTTGTGAGGACATAAAGGCATATGTATACTATGTTTGTGCTGAATTTGCCTCACTTTTTTGATGAAAATTCGGTGCAAACTTAATACCATATTTAGATTTTGACGCTAGACACGTCTAGCGTCAAAATATTGGAGTTAGCACCATTTTTTGGATGCGTGACCTACCTTGCGTCAAGTAGGCAAAGTAGGCATTCCCATCTAAAAAATGGTGCTAACCCCATAGCCCCATATTTATCCCCCGTGCTAAAATGACGCAAGGGTACTGAGTACAATCCCACACCATGTAACAGCTGTTGGGCTAATCCGGGTTTTTCTGGCCAATCAACAGTGCCTCATCTCCACCCGAGAGCAGGGATGATTGTGGCAACCAGGCGCATAACAGAGAGGACTCCTCAGGGGAATCGTCTCATCCCTTTCTCTCAGTTACATTAGTCTCACACAGGCAAAGACAAACAGAAGCTATATAGTTCAATAAGTTTTGTTGAACCAACTGCATCTTAGATGAAATGGCATGTATTGCATTAATTAGGATGATAACACATGCTAGAAGCAAAATGGTGACAAGGAGAATGAAACACACAGTCCCACTAAAGTGTCAAGAGGAATACTATATATATTTCATACCTAAGCTATATTAGAGCACAGCGTGATAAGCCCTAATCCGCCCTTCAGCTTCCCCCCCCTCGGAAGACATCATCCCTCATACCTGAGCAAGGAACCCTGTTTTCTAGAAAGGCACCATCCCCATGTTGATCAGGGATTCGGCAGTCTAAGCAAGCATCTGTAGCGAAGATCTTCAGCAATCAGCATGCAGTCGTAGTCATCAGGCTGGAATCTCCTTCTAATGTGTATGGGACGGAGAAGTAAATTATAATAAAACAAAGGAAGGTCTAGAAAAAATTTCCCCATGTAAGGATGTGTATGTTTCTGTGAATGTTGAGGACATAGTGTACCACTTTTGCCGGCAACCCTTTGACTGCAGCCTTGAGGGAAGCACAAAGTGAAATGAATGCAGTGCTAAGAACATAATGCTTTCCCAGGTGAAAGAACAACTAGATAGAGAAAATAAAACAACATTGCAAATGTGGCTATTGCTAGAAAAATAAAGCAATGCTGAATAAAATGTAACTGTGCTAAGTTGCACAACGGCAGGCCTAGTTTGCTACAGTAACGGTTCTAAAACATGGCTAAGATAGCAATACAACAGGGTGGCATGGATGTTACGGGCAAAGAACACTGAGCCCAAGCCTTCAGCGGTGTGGCAGCTGAGCAGGGTGCCCATCCCTTTTTTGGTGTCATGGAAGCAGCTCTGCACTCTCTGGTCACCAATGGCTACAACCTGCGTAATGTCTCCTACCAGTGGCAGCGGGCCCCTTCTGACATAGGTGAATATCTTGGCTGTCGTGGTCTCTAGACGGGGGCAGGGGTGCAGCTGTAGAAACTGATGCATGTCCATGACATTCACAGAGGCCCTGGTGTCTACCAGGACAGGGACCAGAGTTGCTCCTGTCATTACAGTGCCCATAGGAGACAGCTTCTTTCACTTGTCCACTGGCAGTGCCGCAAAGATGGTGAAGACATCCTCTTTGTCACTGTCTGAAACGCTGCTGACCGGACATAAACTTGTGGTTCTGTTGTCAGGAATGGTCTTGACTACGGTGAGGTGTTTCAGCGATGGATGCCACTTCTGCCTCTTCTGGGGCTTTTGATCTTTCTCTGTGCGTCTGCAAATTGTGGGCTGGGTGGTTTACTTTGCCACAACTGGAGCAAACATTTGCCTTTAGCTGGGAAGGTGTCTCTATGGTGCGGTTCTAGGCCACAGTTCCTGCACTTCACTGGAAGGCTGACAAGATTCTGCGGGCACCTGCCCTTTTGTAGATAGCTTACACCTGCTCTTCCCTGATGATCCCCTCTTCATTCATCCCTGCTTGTCTCGAGGCATAGGAGAGGGCTAACCTCATTTCCTAAACTTGACTAGTCGAGAGTTTGAGTGGGCTAGTGAGAGGATCACATCCACGGTCATGCCAGGTTGGTGCAGGATCATGCATTGCAGGGTAGACGACCAGCATACTTGGATAAGTTGGGCACGCACCTCTTTTACCTTGTCATTGCCTACGCATGTAGTGGCAAGGTGTTGCAATCGGGCGTAGAAGGCATCTATGTTTTCATCATCAAGCTGTTGGGCCTGATGTACTTTGAACCTTTCAAAGTCCAGGTTCATCTGGGGATGGAACTATACATATAAGGCCAAGACTGTCACTTCTAGTCATGATCAGCCCCTTTGACTGGTAGGGTTTCAAAGAGCTGGTAGAGTTCTTCAAGTTTGGAGTGCAGGAGGAGCCACCTCTTTACGGTACTATATGTTTCCTGCATCGCACAGAAAGCGTCGCAGAAATAATGATTCAGTCTACCAATGCATGTGCTCTCAGTGCTGCTGTTGCAGGGTCAGCCAGGGGACTGAACAGGGGTAACGCTGTCAAGGAGTTGTAAGAGCTCGGGCCAAGAGGGGGTGGTTGAACCATCACTGCAATGTTCTGTTGAACATTGACCATGACAGGCAAGTCACAAAGATGCTGCACAGGAACCTGCCATGGAGCTTGGAGGTCGCTGCAGTTGGAGAGCTTCCCCTAATTGAGTGATGCTCAGTTGCCCAGATTGAGGCTACTCCCCTTGATAGAATAAAGAGGAGTAAATATAGTAGTGCAGCCACAGTCAAACCCACAAATTTTATGTACGTCAGCTGCCACCACAAAATGTACAGCAACCAGCAATAACTCAGGTGCAATAAATGTCATCACAGCAAAGTCACCAAACACCTCCAATGGCAACTCCACCTTGAAGTGAACAGGAAGGTGTGATTGTAAGAGGAGGAAATACTTTCTAAACAAATTATGTGGGAAGATATATGTAATGAATGTGTCAACAGTGTAGTTACACGTGTCCAGTATTGTCAGTGACACGCAAGCCACATGAGAAACCCACTGTGACAGTAGCTATCAATGACAAAAGGTATGCATTCCTCATATATACGAGAGCAACCGCATCTTGTATTAAAGAGAGAGACCTTCAAATTTCTAATAGAAAAATGGACAAACAAGGATTCTCTGGGGTAGTAATGAGGGTTCCATTTACTAAACCAGTGGAGAGGGAAACAGGAGGGAGGTACAGTGATGGCTGTTTACTGTTCTCTCCAGCTAGCTCAGTTAATTTATGGCCAAATTCAATATGACTATTCATTGTAGCTGATGGAACTATGATTTATTCCCCCTTGGAGTTCCAACCTCCACGGCCATGGCGGCAACAGACGATTCCTCTACTAGAGATCAAATCAGAGCTCAACCTACAATAATAGCAGGAACACAAGAGTTACTGGGAAGAGAGGTTGTTACCTAAAGAGTTTATTTTCCTTTTCTGGCACCAAAGGCAAGATTCTAGGACACCTGACAATGAGTTGATATTACAAATAGAGACTTCAGAGAAAACACCAACCTATGGCGCTCTGATAGCCAGTGATCATAACCATGTCTTATGGGCATGTGTTATATTCATTGAGCCAGGCAAAATGGTTAGAGAAATATCAGACGATCAACTGTTTGATAATGATTCTAAGAAAACAGTTAAAGCCGAGAACAGTATTGGAAGTAAGGACGTCCACAACATGTAGAGCTTTAGATTCTGTCAAGGATGTAGATCTTTCCCAAGTACCAGACACTTTTTGGACTATGGGACCCCATGATGTAGGTCTTATTTGTACTGCTACTCCATTTTGAATTACACTGAAGGAAGGTGCTATAATTCCTTTCTAAAGAAGCAGATGAGGGCATCGTCCCTACTATACAGGCGTTGTTACAGCAAGGGGCAATTTACCTGAAATACTCTTATTTATCTGGTTGAGAAATCTAAGGGTAATACTTGGCACATGGTTCATAACCTGTGTCCGGTGAATGATGTAGTAGTATCAGAATTTTCAATTGTACTTGACCCTTCCATCATTTTGACAAACATTCCTCAGGATGCGAAATATTTCCAAGTTATATATCTCAAGAATGCTTTTTTTTTAGCATCCCTCTGTATCCAGAGAGCCATTTTTTGACAGCGGTTTCCTATCGAGGACTCAGCATTTGTATTCTCGTTTACCTCAAGGGTTTTCTGAGTCTCCTAGCATGTTTACCACAGTGGAGAAAAAACATCTGTCAAACTTCCAGTGTGATAGTACCATGTCGCAGTAATTTGCAGTCCTACAAAACAGCAATGTACAAAAGATACCAAATCACTTTTGGTTACTCTCACACAGAGAGGATACAAGGTAGAAACAGACAAAGTTCAGTATTGTCAGGAAGAGATCCATTACTTAGGACAATTACTGTCAGGTTCTGGTCGACGAGTAACCCTCCAAAGTGCAGCATCTGTAAGTCAAATGACTGAGCCCGGAACTGTTTAGAGAACGCAGAAGTTCCTTGGTCTCTGTAACCATGTGAGACAATGGGTGTTTGATTACAGCACTTTAATAGCACCTTTGCTGACTTTTATTAAAAAAGCTAAAGACATAAACAATAAGATAACATGGACACCAGAATGGAGGGAGACTTTTCAGAAACTGAAGACTGAGTTAACAAATGTCTCAGTTTTGGAGACTCCTGATTACATCAAGGAATTTGATCTCTTTTGTCACTGCAAAAGTCAAGTGATGACAGCTGTCCTCACGCAGAAATATCCCTTAGGACACAAAATCATTGCAGTGACAAGAGGACATTATCTTTGCAAGAAAGCTCTCCCCCCTGCAACCTGTGCAGTGCAGAAGAGCACCCCCATTGTCATGAGGGCAACACTGGTGCCCTTCTGCAGCACATGTACTGTTTGCCATCATTCAGAAGGCTACAACTACTCTAACTACACAGAGAGTGTCAGGATATGATGTGATACTGTCACAACCACCTTCGAAGGTTGTGATGTGTGATACCTGTGACATTCTTTACCCATCCTATATTCAACTCTGAGGATGATGCGCATGTCCTTGCAACATATATCCCTAATGAATCTAGTCAAGCAACAGAGGATCCTATTCCAGGTAATATTGTCTATTTTCTTGATGGTTCCTGTACTATTGACCAGGAGTGAGACACAGAGGTGTAGCAGTAGTCAGAGCACAACAGCATGATTCTTCAGACACACTCCACATAGCAGAGAAGTTAACACTACCAGCACATTATTCTGCACAAGCAGCAGAGTTGATAGCCTTGATAGTGGCTCTAAAGTAAGGAGCAAGAAAAGTCAGCACAATATATTCAGATTCGGCATATGTAACTACCACTGTACATTCTAACATTATGAGATGGAGCAGGAGAAGTTTTCTCAAGACAGTCGGAAGTCCTGTTATGCACAGGAATCTTTTAGAGGCTTTAAAAGAGGCACCTGTGTTACTACAGGTAGTTGCAGGTGTGAAGTGTGCAGCACATATAAATGGACATGATTTTTTGTCACAAGGAAACACACTAGCAGATTGGGCATCTAAACATGCATCTACACGCACATCCTCACCTGTACCATCAGGTTCACTACATGTCCCTGTTTTGGTGGTCCAGACTGCCTCGCCGTCCGAGTCTGAATCTGACACTCCCACTGATAATGTCACACCTCATTATGCTGAGACGGCAAGATTACATCTTCGAGAATTGCAGAATTGAAGCTGCTTCACCATATGAAAAACAGTGGTAGAAGACTAAAGAGTACGCCCAGTCAGGGGATGACTTAGTTCATAGACAAATATCTACAGGTAAACTAGTGATGCCTCAGGCTTTACGTATGATCGCTCTTGTTCAATTGCCTTTACCAGCCCACATCTTGAGAGATCATTTGTCTATACCAATACAACAAGACCTTCATAACTGTAATGTTTGTCAACTATTGTTCATTCCCACCTTACATGATATGGTTACAATGTACCTTCATAACTGTACTGTTTGTCAACTATTCTCTCCAAAATTCACAGTGAAGGCAATAAGGTATACTATTCCACAACCACAAGGTCCTCTTAAAGCTCTCCATATTGATTTTGTGGCCAAGATGGAAAGGAGCAACAAGTATCAGTATCTCATATTTGTAGTTTGTCTTTCTTCACGATGGACTGAAGAAGGATCGTGCGTCCATTGTGATGGTAACTCAACTGCTACTTTTCTGATTTGTGAGGTGATTCCCTGCTGGGGAATTCCAGAAGGGATTACACCTGATAACAGCACACAAGTTGTTAAGAGGTCTTCACACATCTCACAACAATGCTATGGATAAAACATAAGCTATCTTCTGATTATCACTGCCAGAGAAATGGCATTGTGGAGCTACTTAGTTGTCTGCTGAAGAATACGATCAGTAAGTTACACACCACATTGCATAAGAAGTGGTTGTATTGCTTACCACTAGCACTCTTCTTCCTTAGGAACACACCTAGCTCTGATCCTCCCTTGACACCCCATCAGGTAGTTACAGGGAGACTTAAGATATATGCAAATATCTGGCACCAGAGGTAAGGTGCAGGGAGAAAGTACAGTTGAAATCTTTCATGATCAAATGCATATTTATCTCTTTGAATTAGCCAAAGCAGTAAAGTTAATTTCCGAACAGGTAACCAAGGTAAAGGAGGAGGCGCGCCACCGCTGAGGTCGACTTCCCAGCTGTGCACATAGGCAATACAGTTTTTGATAGGAATTTTGTTAAAAATGCAGCGAGCCAATGTTCGGTGAATCTTTCTCTGTAAAAACTGTTACTCCTACTGCCATCAAGATAGATAGCAGAAAGCCTTGGATTCATTTATCGGACATTCGATTGAACCCTGTATCAAGCCAAAAAGCGCCAACTATATAAATGGAACCGGGGGGGGGGGGGGATTGTGACTGTAAAGATACCTCCCTCCATCTCTGCCTTTTTATAACATATCTTTTTATTAATTTCAGCAACCATAGGAGCAATCACATTACGCTGACATAAAATCCAGTCATCACATCTTGACTCGGTATGAGTTCTCCTCTCTCCCGCAGGCTACCCACCCCTGAAAGTACCCCCTCTTTGCCCAAGCAGAGCCCCACACTTCACAGTTCCACTGCTACCACCAATTTGGGCACTAGCAAATGTCTCCTCTCTATCCATTCAAACTTCTACAGATTTCTCCATCTCTGCTCTGTACAATTCTTTGCTTTTGGATAATCCTTTTAAAATTAAAGTTATGTATTTTTGTTTTCTTTTTCCTTTTTTGTTTCTTATTACAATCACTTCTACTATTGCTCTTTCATAGTAATGCATATTCTAGTTCTACCAATTACATCATACATCAGCACAGAGAATTTTCTACATATGATAACGTGTCCCATAGTATTCATATCAGATTATTAGATAACATAGTACCCGCACGTGTCGGATGTAGCTTCAGAAAATACTAATGAATCATGTTTCAGTTGCTCTCTAATTCCTCATACTACAGGATCAGATAGGTTATATTCAAATAAGGAAGTAACACCAAGCACAGCTCTATGCCTTTTACATCTCTACTTGTGTAGGATTAAGTCCAAATGCAGCCAGTGCATGTCAATAGTACAGTTTCTAGTTAATGCCACAAAATGTGAGTCTTTAGCAGATGTTTTAAACATCCTTGCAGATAGGCCATCAATGATGAAATAGTACGAATGAAGATAGCAGGTTGTCCTAATACTGCAGAACTGGTACAACTGGACTTAGGCTTAGGGTTTATAGGAGTGACACACTCGCCCACTGAGTGTAGTAGTTATTTAATAAATCCTTTGCCCCCAAGTTGTATGCCTAGGCCAGGATTTAGAATTAATGGATCTGTTTAAGCCCATGATCAATGGCATCCTGACCTTGAATTTTCCTCTAGGGTTATGTCATTATGGAACACAACTGAAATTAGTCAGAATTCAGTAAAACAGTGTGCGAATATCAGGGACCGCGATATTGCACATTACACTTCGACTTTATGTTTCAGAGGAAACATCACCGTAGCTGCCAGAAGTATCAACAGAAGAGCCACAATAGATAATGCTAACATGCGGGGGCACCTCCATGCTCATTGACTATTATTAGCAATGTGGAGGACTACTGTAAGCTCAGTTATCACCAAACTGGAATGAACTATGTACCATGGTAACACTGCATGACCCTGTTCTGGTAATTCCTGGAGTGAATTTGTCAGTGCTTCATGAACATCCCATGAGCCATCCAACGACATTTTTACATCATCACCAAAGGAGGAGAACTTCAGAGTATTACTGCACTACCATTTGGAATGATGTTCCCTGTTAGAAATGGGGTCTTTGGTTGACAGTCAGGTTACCCCCTGTTCAAGCAAGGACCCTCACTCTAGTCAGGGTAAAAGAGAATCACCCTCAGCTAACCCCTGCTTACCCCCTTGATAGCTTGGCAGAGCAGTAGGCTTAACTTCAGAGCGCTAGGTGTAAAGTATTTGTACCAACACACACAGTAACTTAATGAAAACACTACAAAATGACACAACACCGGTTTAGAAAAATAGGAAATATTTATCTAAACAAAACAAGACCAAAACGACAAATATCCAACATACACAAGTCAAGTTATGATTTTTTAAAAGATTAAACTCAAAAATAGCGCTTAGAAACAAAAATGCTTCGATGAGATGTTAACACGGCGTCGTGACGGAGTCGTTCCCAACAAGCCGACACCAGCGCCGCTGGACACGGAGTCGTGTAGACCCCCAAGTACAGTACCTTTGGTGAAGAGTGAAAACAAGCCCATGCGCGAAGTCGGGGATCGTGGCGTCTGTGCGAAACATTGAATCCGTGCACTTTGAGCGGCGTCGGTCACGACGTGGTGCAGTGACTTCCACGGAGTCGCAGACTTCAGCGGGGCTGCAGCGGCGTCGGGCCTGCGAAGAGCGTCGTGTTCCAGCGAAGGTCACAGCGTCGGGTGCAGGCGGCGTCACCGGATTCAGCAGCGGCGTCGGTCCGGAGTCGTCCGAAGTCAATTTCCTTAGATTTCCACCAGCTTTCTTTTCAAGGGCCCAGGGACTGGATAGAGCATCACTTGTCAGAGCAGGAGTCTCTCCAGAGACTCCAGGTGCTGGCAGAGAGAAGGCTTTGCTGTCCCTGAGACTTCAAACAACAGGAGGCAAGTTCTACATCAAGCCCTTGGAGATTTCTTCACAAGATGGAAGGCACACAAAGTCCAGTCTTTGCCCTCTTACTCTGGCAGAAGCAGCACTGCAGGAAAGATCCACAAAGCAGTCACAGGCAGGGCAGCACTTCTTCCTCAGATAACAGCTCTTCTCCAGGCAGAGGTTCCTCTCAGTTCCAGAAGTGTTTCTAAAGTCGGTAGATTTGGGTGCCCTTCTTATACCCATTTTAGTCTTTGAAGTCACCTTTCTTCAAAGGGGACTCACACCTACTTGTGAAATCCTGCCTTGCCCAGGCAAGGCCTCAGACACACACCAGGGGGTTGGAGCCGGCATTGTCAGAGGCAGGCACAGTCCTTTCAGATGAGAGTGACCACTCCACCCCTCCCTCCTAGCAGAGATGGCTAATCAGGAAATGCAGGTTACACCCCAGCCTCCTTTGTGTCACTGTCTAGTGCGAGGTGAAAAACAACCCAACTGTCAAACTGACCCAGACAGGGAATCCACAAACAAGGCAGAGTCATAGAATGGTTTAAGCAAGAAAATGCTCACTTTCTAAAAGTGGCATTTTCAAACGCACAATCTTAAAATCAACTTTACTAAAAGATGTATTTTTTAATTGTGAGTTCAGGGACCCCAAACTCCACATGTCCATCTACTCTCTAGGGGAATCTACACTTTAATCATATTTAAAGGTAGCCCCCATATTATCCTATGAGAGAGACAGGCCTTGCAACAGTGAAAAACGAATTTGGCAGTATTTCACTGTCAGGACATATAAACCACATTACTATATGTCCTACCTTATCCATACACTGCACCCTGCCCTTGGGGCTACCTAGGGCCTACCTTAGGGGTGCCTTACATGTAAGAAAAGGGAAGGTTTAGGCCTGGCAAGTCGGTACACTTGCCAAGTCGAATTTACAGTGTAAAAATACACTTACAGACACTGCAGTGGCAGGTCTGAGACAGGATTACAGGGTTACTTGTGTGGGTGGCACAACCAGTGCTGCAGGCCCACTAGTAACATTTGATTTACAGGCCCTGGGCACCTCTAGTGCACTTTACTAGGGACTTAACAGTAAAACAAATATGCCAATCATGGATGACCAATTACGTACACATTTTAAACAGGAGCACTTGCACTTTAGCACTGGTTAGCAGTGGTAAAGTGCCCAGAGTAACAAAAACAGTAAAATCAGAGTCCAGCACACATCAACAACCTGGGGAACAGAGGCAAAAAGTTAAGGGAGACCACGCCAAGGATGAAAAGTCTAACATTCCCCAAGACTACTGGTTGCTTAATGATGCACAGTTGTCCTTTGGCAATATTTTGCCATTTGTTCAGGCAAAAGCAACTCCTTAACAGCTGCAGATAACTCAATAGGAACTTCTGAGGTCTATAACCACTACAAACGATGGATCCAATGCCATAAAAGAAGAGTTATGCACTATGAGAATGATGATAATGCAGCTCCAGTATGTACTTGATCTTATGAAGGCCATGGTAGGAGGGGTATGTGAAAATATTGGGACTGCTTGTTGTACTTACGTCCCAGCATATGATGCAGACAATGGAACTTTGCCAGAGGCCATACAAAATTTGCATAATCTACAGAAGAAAATGGTAAATAAAGGAGGTGCCCCAGATAATGGGCTTAGTGGGTGGATTACTTTACTACGATACTGGATGTCAGGACTGTTGGGAGCCTCATTGACAGCTCTTGTGGCTCTGTTGTTGATATGCTTTGGTGTTCAATTTATTTTAGCATGTTATAGAAGCATTAGTACAAAGGTGGGAGGGATTCTTCCAGTTAGGACACCAACATGAGTAGTAGCTACTCAGTGCAATATATATCACCTAGTGCTATGTGCAGACCAAGGTTTAGATTCAGTAGTTGAAATATCAACTTCAGTAGGGAATGTTGGAGAGGAAATGAAATATGAAGAAACTACGCTACATCAGACATTTGTAGAAAACAATATAAAATCATATGTGGTGAAAGAGCTGTGTAGGCCTAAACTCTGTGCTGATGCCAGAGAGGTAAAGAGTTCACTTGAAAATAGAATGCATGACCAGCAAGGCCTTCGTTGAAGGAAAACCTGTGTTTGTGAGCCTAAACGAATTTATAGTATTACACACACAGGCACATATTCTGTACTCTCAGTAAATTAAAAATGTGAGTGAAGAAAAGGAGACTGAATTAGCCTAGGGAATGCAAAAACTGACAAACGATCTTGGGAACAGAATGATAAAGCATCCATACAAATGCACAGGCATTCAAGAGTAGTGAATGGTTAGTTTGTAAAGCATTGTTAGAACTGCAATAAAGAATGTGCAAGAAATAGGTTAAAGGTTTAAGGGACACAAGTGATGTGATTTTGCAACAATTATGTAATTGCTAAACTTATTAATTAATCTTGTTGTAATAAGCATTGTTATAATGCTATATAAGTGGCTGTCTGTGAATCAGCAAATTGAGACCAGCTGTGTACCTGTATGGAGATAGCTACTCTCCCTGCTGCAACAGTAAAAAACTGTATTTAGCTTTGCCAGGAGGAGTCCTTGTCTTTTTTTTGTTACGTTTCCCCACAACAGAAGGAAGGATGACTCTTCCACCCAAGTTAGGTAAGTAGAGGTTTGAGGTGCTATCTGTAATGGTTAGTTGTCTTTAAAATGGTATTTTTGTTGCCTGTAAATTTGCGTATAAAGTCTTCTACTGTATTTTTAGTCTTTGATTCTGAAGTTATATGGGTTTTTTAAACAGCCATTCCCATCACAAGAAAACAGTCAACTCTGCCATTATCAAAACTACTGCAACTTTATATGCCCTATTCACTGCAGATAAGAACATTTCCTGAATCCAATAGGGTTACACTGAATAAATCTCTGTTGTGGATTACTCTAAACTGGGGTGTTATATGAAATGGATTTAACAGATGAGAACAATCTAAATATTGGTCAGATTCTGGGAAAAGGCCAATAAATTGCAAACACAGCGAGTCACTTGTTTGAAAAACATCATTTCAAACTCTGAGCAGCAATTTTTGTATCCTCTAGCTTATAGTCCCCCAATTATGGGCTGGTTCTTTGAGTACTGATAATTCCTAATGTGTTTTCTTACCTAGCATAAGTAATAATTGGGCCAGTGGATTCAACCTCATAACTGTATTACTCTGAAACAATATATGTTAAATCTACCGCAGTCGCAGTTTCCATGCTAGAACTTGAACGTTGGGAAAATCTATGTTGAGGTACACCATGATATTTTCGCATATAAGAACAAAATTGCATCTCTATTAGCAAATTTACCTCCGTCAACCCTGACTCCAAAGTACGTGGTCAGGCAGGCTCTGAGACCTAGGCCTGAAGTTACTGACTGACAGGTCACAGGTGGGGAAGAACACAACCAGCAAACAAACGTGCAAACAAAAAACTCAAGATCAGTCCCCCAGATAGGTGCAGCAAAACCCACAATGGTCCCAGGAGACTGACTAATAAAACCCACATGGCCGGAGGGGTGTGCAAGTTCCCAAACACCATAAAGTCAGATGCTACATGTAGTTAGGAACACTTAGCCAATCAGGACACAGCACACAAAATACACGCAGCGACCACGCGCCCCTCAGGCCGGACACGTCACCCATTAGCCCACATTATGTCCACACAAGATCTAGTCCCACCTGCATATGTTGTCAGGACCTTATTTATGACTCCAGGACTACTGTTTACATTCTTCACTTCAAGAGAAATGTTGTAATTGTTTTGTGGCACTCAAACGTATAAGACACCGCTCAGATCAATTGTAGATTGAGAGACAGTCCTCAGACCCTGTTTTTGTAGCTGCTCCCCCAGCTGTCATGTTTAATTAAACAAACCGTTCCTGTTTTGCCAAACGCCTTGTCTTTCAATTTTCAGGTAAATTCACATTCAAGCTACAGACTAGTTGTTTCATACAAATATATTACACAAGCTTGGAGAGATGAAGCTTCCTGTATTGGAGTTCGATCCAAGCATCTTTTAAATCTGAGCATCTTTCTTTCATTTTTTTTTTTTCAGAAGCGTAAATTTTTTCTGTTTTTGTGTGACTGCCTAGTCATCAGTCAATGCAAAATTTGATCCTCGGATTTAAATACTGGAATCACTCCAATCTAAAACATACCTTGATTGTAAACAATTTTTCTTCTAAATTATATAGACTGATTATTGTACAATTCTTTTAAAAAAAAATATGGATCTTTTGTTTATGAAAATGTTTTATTACATTTAATCTTAATATTCCCTGAAACATCCTACACTGACCTGTGAAGTGATGCTACAGAAGAACTTGAAGGCTGCACACAAACAGAAAATGTCTGAGAAGATAAACGTTGTCTGCCTTGAAGACTGTTACAGCTGGAAAGCCAGGAACAGAGGTGAAGAGCAGAGCCCAAGCAGAAGTTTACTTTAAATAACAGGGAGGAAAACCATGCACCTGGCCACACCCTGAATGTGGCTTTTATAGATCACAATCCTCTAATCCCAGGATCTTAAAACCCTACAGTAGATCCTCAACTCCAGCAGTAGCTGGTCACTCGGATGGAGCATGATGTCACAGCTTTTGGGGATGCCCGCATAGGGACAGGACTGAAAAAGAAGAATGACAAATCATAGCTTGTATAACTGGGCTTTAATAATCTTACTAAAATAGACCCCCAGGACTGTCTTAAAGTAGAATTATATAAATGATATAACATTGTGCCCACCCGCTAGTAGGGAGCTGAATTTGCTGCTCGTGAAGCATCTCAATGACACAAAAATTTACTTTTGACAGCCCAACACCCTAATGAAATGCACTATGTATTTGTGAAGAGCAAATTACTTACTTTCGGTAACACATTATCTGGTAGAGACTCTATCTAGCTGCAGATTCCTTAGCTTTGAATTTTCAGTTTACTGTGCTCCCCTTCGGTCTCACCAGTGCCCCTCGGGTGTTCACCAAAGTAATGGCAGTGGTAGCAGCTCATCTACGCAGGTTAGGGGTTTCAGTCTTCCCCTACCTCGACGAATGGCTGTTGAAGGCTCCTTCCCCCAAGGCTGTCATCACAATCAATCAATCAATCAGTATTTATAGAGCACAGCTACTCACCCATGAGGGTCTCAAGGCGCCCATCATCCGACTATGGCGAACCTCCTGCATATACTGGGGTTCACTATAAACATGCCTACGTCACACTTTACTCCCTCTCAGAAGCTCCATTTCATTAGAGCTGTTCTAAACACAGTGCAGTTTTGGGCTTATCTTCCCGAGCAGCGGGCCCAGGATATTCATGTTATGATACCGATGTTTCGTCTCTATCCTGGCTTTTGGTGAGACAGACTCTGTGGCTGTTTTCTCCTGAATGCTGTTAGTCAAATATGCCAGATGGCATATGAGGGCTCTGCAGTGGTGTAAGGAAATGGCCTGATACTGATGCTGACTTGACTGATAAGGGTGCTGGGACCCTGCTAACCAGGCCCCAGCACCAGTGTTCTTTCATCTAAAATGTACCATTGTCTCCACAATTGGCACAACCCTATCATCCAGGTAAGTCCCTTGTAACTGGTACCCCTGGTACCAAGGGCCCTGATGCCAGGGAAGGTCTCTAAGGGCTGCAGCATGTCTTATGCCACCCTAGGGACCCCTCACTCCGCACAGACACACTGCTTGCCAGATTGTGTGTGCTGGTGGGGAGAAAATGACTAAGTCGACATGGCACTCCCCTCAGGGTGCCATGCCAACCTCGCACTGCCTGTGGCATAGGTAAGTCACCCCTCTAGCAGGCCTTACAGCCCTAAGGCAGGGTGCACTATACCACAGGTGAGAGCATATGTGCATGAGCACTATGCCCCTACAGTGTTTAAATAAAACCTTAGACATTGTAAGTGCAGGGTAGCCATAAGAGTATATGGTCTGGGAGTCTGTCAAAAACGAACTCCACAGCTCCATAATGGCTACACTAAATACTAGGAAGTTTGGTATCAAACTTCTCAGAATAATAAACCCACACTGATGCCAGTGTTGGATTTATTGAAAAATGCACACAGAGGGCATCTTAGAGATACCCCCTGTATTTTACCCAATTGTTCAGTGCAGGACTGACTGGTCTGTGCCAGCCTGCTGCTGAGAGACGAATTTCTGACCCCATGTGGTGAGGGCCTTTGTGCTCTCTGAGGACAGAAACAAAAGCCTGCTCTGGGTGGAGGTGCTTCACACCTCCCCCCTACAGGAACTGTAACACCTAGCAGTGAGCCTCAAAGGCTCAGGCTTCGTGTTACAATGCCCCAGGGCACTCCAGCTAGTGGAGATGCCCGCCCCCTGGACACAGCCCCCACTTTTGGCGGCAAGGCCGGAGGAGATAATGAGAAAAACAAGGAGGAGTCACTGGCCAGTCAGGACAGCCCCTAAGGTGTCCTGAGCTGAGGTGACTCTGACTTTTAGAAATCCTCTATCTTGCAGATGGAGGATTCCCCCAATAGGATTAGGGATGTGCCCCCCTCCCCTCAGCCATTGGCTACTAACGCCCCAGACCTAAACACACCCCTAAATTGAGTATTTAGGGGCTCCCAGAACACAGCAAGATAGATTCCTGCAACCTAAGACAAAGAAGGACTGCTGAGCTGAAAAACCTGCAGAGAAGACGGAGACACCAACTGCTTTGGCCCCAGCTCTACCGGCCTGTCTCCCCACTTCTAAAGACACTGCTCCAGCAATGCGTTCCACAGGGTCCAGCGACCTCTGAAGCCTCAGAGGACTACCCTGCAACTAGAAGGACCAAGAACTCCAGAGGACAGCGGCTCTGCTCTACAAAGACTGCAACTTTGCAACAAAGAAGCAACCTTGAAACAACACACGTTTCCCGCTAGAAGCGTGAGACTTTGCACTCTGCACCCGACGCCCCCGGCTCGACTTGTGGAGAACAAACACCACAGGGAGGACTCCCCGGCGACTACGAGACCGTGAGTAGCCAGAGTTGACCCCCCCTGATCCCCCACAGCGACGCCTGCAGAGGGAATCCCGAGGCTCCCCCTGACCGCAACTGCCTGCTTCAAAGACCCGACGCCTGGTAAAGACACTGCACCTGCAGCCCCCAGGACCTGAAGGATCCGACCGCCCGTGCAGGAGGGACCCCCAGGTGGCCCTCTCCCTTGCCCAGGTAGTGGCTACCCCGAGGAGCCCCCCCCCCTTGCCTGCCTGCATCGCTGAAGAGACCCCTTGGTCTCCCATTGAAACCTATTGCGAACCCGACGCCTGTTCGCACACTGCACCCGGCCGCCCCGTGCCGCTGAGGGTGTACTTTTTGTGCTGACTTGTGTCCCGTCCCCCCTCGGTGCCCTACAAAACCCCCCTGGTCTGCCCTCCGAAGACGCGGGTACTTACCTGCTGGCAGACTGGAACCGGGGCACCCCCTTCTCCATTGAAGCCTGTGCGTTTTGGGCACCACTTTGACCTCTGCACCTGACCGGCCCTGAGCTGCTGGTGTGGTAACTTTGGGGATGCTCTGAACCCCCAACGGTGGGCTACCTTGGACCCAACTTTGAACCCTGTAGGTGGTTTACTTACCTGCAAATCTAACAAACACTTACCTCCCCCAGGAACTGTTGAAAATTGCAGTGTCTAGTTTTAAAATAGCTATATGCCATTTGTGTGAAAACTGTATATGCTATTTTGCTAATTCAAAGTTCCTAAAGTTCCTAAGTGAAATACCTTTCATTTAAAGTATTGTTTGTAAATCTTGAACCTGTGGTTCTTAAAATGAACTAAGAAAATATATTTTTCTATACAAAAACCTATTGGCCTGGAATTGTCTCTGAGTGTGTGTTCCTGTGCCTGTGTGTGTACAACAAATGCTTAACACTACCCTCTGATAAGCCTACTGCTCGACCACACTACCACAAAATACAGCATTAGAATTATCTCTTTTTGCCACTATCTTACCTCTAAGGGCAACCCTTGGACTCTGTGCATGCTATTTCTTACTTTGAAAGAGTACACACAGAGCCAACTTCCTACAAGTGGGACCTGAAATTCCAACTGGCACAGCATCAGGGGAATCTCACAGACACAGTTCAAATCTCGGAGGGAACTGCAAAAGATCTGCAGTGGTGTTTAGTGACCTGCGATTGGGTCAGAGGGAGAGACTCCTTGCCTTTCCCCAACCAGATCTCACACTAGTGACAGATGTGTCACTTCTGGGATGGGGCGGCCATCTGGGAGAGGTGGAGATTAGATGCATCTGGTCTCCGGCGGAATCCAGACTCCAGCTTACTAGAGCTCCAGGTGATCCGACTGCCATAGAAAGGATTTCTTCCTGTTGAAAAGGGGATGATGGTGCAGATGTTCACGGACAACACTACAGCAATATGGTACTAAAACAAGCAGGGCAGTGTGGGGTCGTGGACCCTTTGTCAAGAGGCCCTGCGTCTCTGGACATGGCTGGAACAGCAGGGCATAACTCTGGTGGTTCAACACCTGGCAGGTTCTCTGACGCCAGAGCAGACACACTCAACCGTCGATGCCTAGTGGATCACGAGTGGTGTCTCCATCCAGGAGGTGGCACAAGGACTTTTTCCAGCAGTGGGGAGAGCATTGGTTGGATCTGTTCGCCTCCGCAAAGAAATGCAATGTCAGCAGTATTGTGCGTTGGAGTTTCGAAGGCAGCAAACGCTTGGTGACACTTTTCGTTGTGAGTGGAGTTCAGGCCTCCTGTATGCCTTTCCACTCATACCACTTCTGCCCAGAGCTCTCAAGAAGATCAAGAATGACCGGGCCCAAGTAATCCTGGTGGTTCCGGACTCGGCACGGAGAGCCTGGTATCCCAAGCATCTGAAAATGAGCATCGATCCTCCGATCAGGTTGCCCCTTCGGGAATATCTTCTGTCTCAGCAGCAGGGCAAGGTTCTCCACCTTCATGCATGGAAATTGAGCTGTGACAGTTAACAGCCTTCAACCTTCCTCCCGAAGTCTGTAAAGTTATTCTAGCAGCTAGGCGTCCCTCCACTAAGACATTATACGCCTGCTGTTGGAGACGATTTGTAATTGATTGTACAGAAAGATCTATTGATCCTCTTTCTGCTTCTCTCTCTCTGACATTCTTCTCTTGATCTTATCCCTTGCCCAGCAGGGTTCGGCCTTGGGCACTCTCAAAGGCTATCTTTCCGCTCCATCTGCGTCCCTTTGGCTGCCTGATCTGCCTTCATTAGTCAAGTTTCCTATTGTACATAGATTTCTCAAAGGGCTTGTACATGTTTCTCCCTACGCCCTCTGTTATGCCTCAAATAGGACTTAAATCCAGTTCTCACATTTCTCATGTGTGCTCCCTTTGAGCCACAACATAATTGTCCCCTCTGGCTGCTCACCATTAAGACAGCCTTCTTAGTGGCAATAACATCTGTCAGGAGGGTGAGTGAGATGCAGGCTCTCTCATCTAAGCCGCCGTATCTCACCATGTTCCTCAGATCTCGTGGCTCTTTCGTCCCCAAGGTGGTGAGCTCATTTCACCTGGGTCAAAACATCACCCTGCCCACCTTCTTTGCTCCACTGCATCCCTCTAAAAAAGAGGAGTGACTCCACTGCCTGGACCCAGAAAGAGCGTTGCCGTTCTACCTTGACCACACAAAAGAGTTCTGGGTGGGTAACCAACTCTTTTTGGGGTATGTGGGAGCAAAGAAAGGTTGGGCAGTGAAGAAATTGACCTTTTGCGCTGGGTTGTTCTCTGCATTATAATCTGCTATGGCCTGGCCAAGAAGCAGCCTCCTGAGGGCTTGAGGGCTCATTCCACCAGGGATAAGGCTGCTACCACTGCGCTAGCACAAGGTAATCCGGTCTTGGATAGCTGTCAGACAGCAACGTGGACATTGTTGCGCACGTTTGTAAGGCACTACTACTTGGACAATCAGGTCCATAGAGATGGGCATTTTGCCCGCTCGGTCCTACAGGACTTTTTAGTATAAGGAGATTTGTCTAGGAGGTTATGGCTTGGGTATCTATTTTAACAAGATGAACAAGTTACTTACCTTCCGTAACGCATTAACTGGAAGAGACTCTATATAGCTGCAGATTCCTTACACTCACCCATGCCTCCCAGCTCTGTGGACACATCTAATAGGGTCAGAAATTGTCCCTTTCGGGCCATAGTTTTTGCAGACAAACTGTTAGTTCTTTCTATGGCTCTGCGCTTCTGCCGTGGAAGTTAGTGGAAAAGGAACTGACGTACTCGCACTTGGGTGGTGCTTTTATAGGTGACCGTGACACCACAGACAGCTCCAACGATGCCCCTTGGATCCAAACAACCCCAACTGATGGCACGTGCAAGGGTGTTGCTCAGCAAAACTTTGGAATTCCAAGATGACGCCAGGAAATACTAAGGTAAGAAATTTGGGTTTACGCTGCAGCAGAAACATGGTATTCAAATTTCAGTTTTCTCACAATACACCTTGGTGATCAGGACTATTTATCCTGGTCTAATTACAGCTTTCATAAAATGTCTTATGTGAATTAACAAGGTCCTTTTTCTAACAAGTTAACATCGCTCCCTCAAACCCTCCAACAAGAATTCATCTTTCCCCAATTTGACAATTCTACCAAGGGTCTGGTACAAGCACATGAGGAGACTGTGATGGGTTTCATCACTCTCACGTATAAATGGCATGAATTATTCTCCATTCTGTGTCAGTGCACTCTCTTCTTAGCTCCCTCTCCCACTGGTTTTGACCTGGGCCTCTGTCAGCGGGTAATACATATTACTAAAAGTAATGCCTATATAAACTATGTGAATACTATGGCTGACATTCTTCGTACAACACTCATAGTCAGTGAGAGCCTAGGATGCTCCTATTTCTATCCAGGGTGGCAATGTCCAGTGTGTCTTACCTGTAGGTAGCAAAAGACTTTAATTTCTGGTAGACTGTAGTCTGTTTTGATTTCTTTCCAAAAGACTTAGGGGGTTATTCTAACTTTGGAGGAGGTGTTAATCCGTCCCAAAAGTGACGGAAAAGTGACGGATTTACCACCAGCCGTATTACGAGTCCATTATATCCTATGGAACTCGTAATACGGCTGGTGGTATATCCGTCACTTTTGGGACAGATTAACACTCCTCCAAAGTTAGAATAACCCCCTTAATCTTCTCCTTAATGAACAACAAGCTCACCATTTAGAATTCAGCATTTTCCATACTCAGAATCTACTCTTGTCAAGTCCTGGGGTAAAGTCAAAGTTGATGGATACAGATGAGAACTAGGAAGAGGTGAGAAGTGAACCCCAGACATACCACACTTACCACATATCGAAAGCCCTCATTATGGGTAAGGAATATAAACACCAGAGCCTCTATATTTTGTCTAACCACCGGACTACCGGACCACCCAAGTAGCACTATTGTTTTGTTGTTTCATCTTCTCCCATTCAACATGAAATAAGAGCTGTGTGGCTTTGGGTTTTGGCGCACGGAAGAAGCTATCTGTATGCCCTTGTACGTTACTGTTTTTTAGACCCAGCAAATGAGAACTACTACGGTAAAGGTATTCTATTGTTCTGGGGACTAATTTAGCAGCAGAGTTTCAGATTTGGGGAGGTTGGAGCGTAAGCCAGATATCGATCGAAAGGGGGCTAGCTCTCTATGCTGGCAGGGCATGAAGGGTAAACTGTACTCCCTCTGATGTAGCCTTCACTATTGTCACAGTTCGCAAACAATTTAAGCGTGGGAGTTAAGACAAATGGCAAAAGAGGGCAGCCCTGTCAAGTTTAAAATCTGCTACTAATGAACTTGAATGCGGGACCCCCAGAATTTGGTAGCTAGTAAGAAGTCATGTAATGAAGCACAGGCCGACTCACATCTCATTGTGAATTGAATGAGCCATACTATATAAAAAAAAAGGCTAAAGTTACAGTAAAGTTATAATTGGGTGTTGAAATAAAGTAAAAACTAACACTTCAAAAAATCTCTGAAATTCACCAGTTGTAGTTTACTGATCTATCTATAAATTGCATCCTGCCATGCACTGCTTCTGACATCACATATTACATCATTCAGGATTTTTTTTTCTAAAATAAATGTTTTATTGATTTTAATTTGAACATTAGTGACACACATTGACTAGTTCCACATGTCCATACATTTAAGACATGGTAAATCGATTTAATGACATCACTGACGACATCTGAGATGTCATCTCAGGCGAGCGCACAAATTATAGTTAGGTTAGAAAACTATAACTAGTAAACTTCAGCGGTTATGTTAAAGTGAATTTCCAGGGTTTTTGAAAGATAGGACGTTATTATCATACCTATCTATAGTACCAATTTAAATTTTGTTTTTCTAGTGTAAATATAAATATATATATTTGTCTACCAAAATGTTACTATTTTACAATTAGGGAGCTGTTTAATGACCAAGAAGATTGGTAGGCTGAACAAACAGATGTGGAAAAGGGATGATGTAACTATTTTAAGCCCATTTCAAAACATAATATGCCTCATATTTCTAAACACCCACACATTCTGCCACACTGTTAACCCTCTGGTTTCATGCCTGCATTAACAGCAGATCAACTTAAGTTTGCGCTTCAGAAAAGAGTTTAAATTCAACTGCTCCCATGTTGTGTTTATCTTTTATTGCATTGTTATTATTTTTACATGGTTAACTGTTGAGGCAATTGTTTTGATAGGTTTATCTGTACTATGTACTTTTGTTTCAAACGTATACCTCTCACTTGTTGTTAACGGTGTTTATGTTTGACTTTGTACTCACTGAGCAGTTGGAGTTTGTCGGCTTGCTGGTTGGTTGCCTTTCGCTGCTGGGGAAGTTGTCAATAAATCATGTTATTTCAGGGAAGGGTATTGCTCCCAAACAAAATCTTCTTCATGCCATTGGATTGTTAAAGAACACTACTGGCAAGGACCAATTACAATCTACTTGGGTTTATGCAAGTTCTACTCAAGGTTTAGTAGTTTTTCCCAGATAGCGTTATCCCTCAGAAATGGACTCAAAAAGGGTGAGAGGTTTTCTGGGTTTCAGAGCATCAGAATGCATTTGACAAACTAACACACTCCATCATTAATACTATGCCACTGTTTCCATAAATTACAGGTTGCCATGTATTTTGCGTATTGATGCCAGTTCTGGAGGTTTAGAAGCAATGCTAAATCAGAAAGGTCAATATTCGGAAAAGAGTGTAGCCTCTAGGTCATTATCCATAGTGAAATCCAAGTATTCACCACTGAAAGAGAAGCATTGGTATGTGCATGGGGGGTGAACATTTTAAATCTCGTAAGTGGGGGGAAAAGGTTCAGCAATAAGTCTTCTGCTCAAGTGGTCAGGATTCTCTCAAAAATGTACCAGTATAATTTTGTTGCTGAGTATATACCTAATCTTTGGAATGTTATGGCTGTTTATCTAGATTTCCCAGTGTCAATGCCAAACAAGATACTGAGATCAATGTATAGTTGCAGCACTTAATGATGGTATGTTCACGTATAAGAGTTTCCTTTATAAAAAAGGTTGGATGGAGGGTTTTCAGAAAGATCCTTAATTGAAGCAAGGGCTGGCCTTGAGTGAAGCTTCTTTTTTTAACCATGCAACCTTTTGGAAAGTCAGAAATTTGCTGGGATTGGCGAACAACTTACTAAAGAAGGAAGGGTGCATAGCTCCCCCACCCCCTCCAAACAGAACGTGCCATGCAAATATTGGTCTGGTACCCTCTGGTCATTTAGGTGAAACTCTCACCAAGAAGCAGGTGACAGAAGTATTTTGGTGGCTATACATGGACTTACAGATTTTGAATTTTATTAAGCAATGTTCCATCTGTCAGAATTCTGATAAGTCCTTGGTTACCAGCAAAGTTGACACAATCCAAACTAATTTCTCTGCCAGACTGTGGAACAAGCTAGATATATTGGGTCTGTGTGAGTACATTTACAGAGATAAAGTTCATGCATTCGTTTTTATTGACTATTTCTCTAAATGGGTGGAGATTGAATGGATATTGTGGTAGAATGGGACAACAGAATGTGAGGGATCTCATCTCTAGCACTGATGTCATGTTTGACATCAGAGTAGAGTGTGGGAGAGTGAGATTCCGAGGGAGCTGTTGGTGAGCTGACTGGTTGTTGTACTCTCTTCTGGCTGTGGCTAAGATACTCCTAATAAACGAACCTGCATTCAATACCATTTGGATCTACATTTTATTACACGTGGCGACGAGAAGGGCAGGAGTATCTTAACACCATCTGTTGGACTTTTAACTATCCGGAATATTTACAGAAATTAATTTACCATTCTTCAAATCTACTCAGACAGTGAGAATTAATATACTTTTCTAGACTTGGCGGCACACAGGATTTAAACACTCTGATTGTTCACATTTTTTTTCCCTATGAGACAAGCGTTTCCTTTTTGTGCGCGTCCTCAAGAGTATTCCATTTATTTTTTACAAGCGCGTTGTGTTTCAGTATTTATGCGCTTATCGATCAAACCGGACAATCAGCTGTTTTAAAAGCGCGTTTTGTGTTTATTTTCATCGCGCACTGGTGCAGTATCCAAACGGAACAGTGTGCGCGTGTTGGTTGTCAACGCAACCAATTTCATTTGCACGCGCATCTCCTTTCATCTGGCCGCGTTCGTCATTCAGACGAAGAACCTGCTCTCAGCGCGCGCAACATTTAAATAATAACTCAGCGTCTCTGAGATCACAGAAGCCGCACGCGCATGTTGCACATACGTAAACAAGAAAAAGACTTAAAGTACATACCGTACTGTGACTTTCAAACGGAGGTACGTTCTGAATCAACTTTTACAGTGCCGATCTGTTTTCATAAACTCTCACCATCTGCAGTCATATTACTTTGTAGTTACCACACGAGTTCACAACCTCGTTTTACGGCAAATTCTTTTAGAAAGAGACCTGAAGGTATAGCAAGTTACACAACGAAGTGTATGGAAAAATAACTGAATTACTTTGACCATTTACTTCTATTGAAAGTTTTATAATAAAGGTACATTTTGCTATTATACTTCGTTTGTGAGCACACCTAAAAAAAAATTCAGAAAATCTCGCCTCCACCATTTTTTTTTTACAATACCCAGAGAACCACCTGTTAAATGGTCTCGGTGGAAAAAAAGCTTTTTACAATATTCGAGAGTGTGTGGAACTAATCTTTCAAATGAAAGGAAAACAGCTCTTTTGATGCATTGTCTAGGATGTGAGAGACAAGAATTTTTTGAGAATTTGCCTGACACAGGAGATGATGGAACAGACCTGAATGAATTTGAAATTTGTCTGAAAAAATTGGATCTGCACTATTTACCAAAAGTTAGTACTATTTTGGAACTGTACCATTTTGGTATGAGAGAGCAACAACCAGGAGAAAGTATTGAAGATTATATCACAGCTTTGAGAAAACTTTCATCTACTTGCAAGTTTGGAGCAACGATTGAAGAACGTATTAGAGACCAATTTATGCTGAGATGCTCAAGTGATAAGGTTCGTTAGGAACTATGGAGCAAGGATGATCCATCTTTACAAGAAGTTATAGTATTAGCTAAAAGTGTAGAGCACACCTTGGCTTGTGTGTAAGAGTTCGAGAGAGCAAAGAATAATTTAGTAAACAAAATCTTCACAAAAAAAGAAGATTTAAGTAAAGAAGCATCTGGTGAGAAAGGAGAAGATAAAGGGACTCACGGTCAATGGTTAAGACCTAAAGATTTGAAATGTTTCCGCTGTGGGAATGCAGGTCACTTTGCTTCCTACAGGAAAAGTCCCGCTATCAACTGTATCTGTAAGTTGTGTAATAAAAAGGGGCACTTTGCTAAGTGTTGTAAGTTGAGTAAAAGTCAAGCATCCGTGAAAGTAGTAGAAGATTGTATTTTGTCAATTTCGGCAAATACTCAGAAGAAAGGTCATCCAAGGGACACTGTTACGATTTTAAATGAAGATGTGGAAGTGGTATTTGACTCGGGTGCATGGTTGACTCTAATATCAAATGAGTTTTTGATAAAAAATTAAGTCATATGATTCATCTAAAAGATCCAGATGTTGTCCCAGGAGCGTATGGTGGTCAAACCATCCAGCTGAGGGGGTATTTTGAATCAGCAATCTCATTTTTGAAGAATACCATTTTAGGGAAAATTTATGTTCCGGTCAAAGGAGACAGTGTTTGAAGTTGGCCGCACCAACGATTTTTGAACGTCATTCTAGATCCTAACTCTGTTACCCCAGTAATGATAAGAGATAAATTCATCGAACAGGTACAGAAAGTTAGTAAATTTCCTGTGCAAGAAATCAAAGGAGATGTTTGGCCTAAGTTTGTTGAAGACTATGAGGATGTGTTCAGTGACAAGTCGGGTTGTCTTAAGAAGTATGTCCACCATATTAGGGTAAAAGAAGGATCAGTTCCGGTAGTTTCCAAAGTACGTCCTGTTCCCATTGCTATGAAGGTTGATGTAGAGAGGGAAATACAAAGACTGTGCAAAGAAGGGATTATTGAGCCAATGGAATCATCTGAATGGGTGTCACCGATAGTAGTTGCACGCAAACAATCTGGTGACATTAGACTGTGTGTGGATTTGAGGAATATAAATAAATGTGTGGTGAGTGACCAATTTCCCCTGCCTTACATAACGGAGATGGTAACACTGCTACATGGGTCCAAGTATTTCAGCAAATTGGATCTAACCTCAGCCTACGATCAGGTCATGCTACATGAAGACTCAAGAGACCACACCACCTTTGTCACACCTTTTGGGACTTTTAGGTTCAAAAGGATGCCTTTTGGTTTAGTTTCAGCAGCACCTGTGTTCCAGCGCCTAATGTACAATATGTTTGGCTCAGAACCTGGTGTTAAATGTTTTCAAGATGATATCTTGATACATGCACAGACTGAGGAGGAACATGAGAGAATAATCAGGAAGGTGTTGGGAATTTTAAGAGAGCATGGTTTGACTCTCAAAATTAAGAAGTGTTCTTTTGGTAGACCAGAGGTAGAGTATTTAGGTCATAGAATAACTCCCAATGGGGTGTGCCCTAAGGAGGAACGCATTTTAGGCTTACGGGAACCAGAGAAAAAAGAGGAACTGTTATCTTTTTTTGGGAATGGTTGAATTTCAGGCTACGTTTTTGCCAAATTTAGCATCTAAGACTACAAACATGAGAAGGCTTTTGAGGAAAGGGAAAGAATTTGTGTGGGATGATGAGTGCAGAAGGGAGTTTGAGAGTATAAAAAAAGAATTGGCTACAGTTGGAAGTTTAAGTTCATTTGATCCTAAAAAGGTGTGTGTGATCATGACTGATGCGAGTATGAAAAGGTTAGGAGCGGTACTTTTACAAGATGTGGGGGAGCAAGATTTAAAACCTGTGGTGTACTGTTATAGGACTTTGCGAGGAGCGGAAGTGAATTATTCGACGATTGAGAAGGAAGCTTTGAGGGTGTTTTGGGCAGTCAATATATGATCTCTGGAAGAATCAGTAGGTGGATTGTCAGGCTACAAGACTTTGCTTTCAAGGTGTTTTATGTCCCAGGTCCGAGTAATAAGATTGCTGACTGCTTGTCCAGATTAAGCACAGAAGTAGAGAGTAATTCGGGTGAAAATCAAGAGGATGTCATTAGTGTGTGTAATGTGACAAGAGGTATTGTTGAACAAGATGAGTGGCTAAGAGCGTTTTTGGAGGATGCTGTGCTACAACGTGTGTGTAAGGAACACAGTAATGGATGGAATTCATACGTCAAGGGGGCTAAAGAGTTGGGAGGTTTTTGGAAGGTGAGAGAGGAGTTGTCTGTGGAGAATGAGATTTTGTTGCGGGGAACCAGATTAGTTGTCCCTGTTTCTTTGAGAGAGAAGATCATAGAACTAGCACATGAAGGTCATCAAGGTATGAGTAAAACCAAAGCAAGAAATCGCCTTAATTATTGGTGGCCGGGAATGGATCTTATGATCGAAAGGAGAGTAAGAGACGGTTGTGACTGCTGTAACAGCGATAAAGTTTACAAAACAAGAGTGCCACCAGTGTGTACTCGTGAATGTTCCACAAAGCCGTGGGATGTAGTAGCAGTGGATGTAGTGGGACCTATCTTTGGAAAGAGTGGTTTTAACTATAGTTTAGTTTTAGTGGACCAATTTTCGAGGTGGGCAGAAATAGCTATTGGTGGTAGTATGGAGACTAAAAAAGTGATTAATTTCTTTGATGAGATTTTTATCGTGAAGGTTTGGCGAACACTATTCTCACAGACAATGGGCCTCAGTTTGTATCAAATGAGATGGAAGAGTACTTTAAGTCTAGAGGTATCATGCATAGAAAATGTTCCTTGTACCATCCCGAAGGAAATTGGACAGTAGAAAGGTTTAATAAGTGCATAAAGGAGTGCATAACTGGAGGGATGATCTTAAGAAGTTCCTTCATGCATACAGATTTTCACCTCACTTCACTACCGTGAGAGTACCATTTGAAGTTTTCAGGGGACGGAAAGCTAACACACGTTTGGCACCAGGTTGGGTGCGTTGGGTAAGAATGAGTGTATAACATGGAGTGATAGGAATAAGGAGGAAAGGGAAAAGGAGGAAAAATGTTTAGAGAAAAGAAAGGAAAACTATAATAGGAGGAAAAATACTTGCAAAATTGAGGTGAAAGTGGGTGATAAGATTCTGATTAGAAACCCTAGGTTGAGTAAGTCTGGAAGTAAGTTTATGGGTCCATTTGAAGTTGTCAAACTTTTTAGGAATGCAGTGAAAATTAAGGATGGAAGAGTCTGGAATCTCAACCGTGTTGTTATTTCAAAGAAATTGTGATTTTCTTTTTTTTTGTTTTATATGTCTTTATTTGTATTTCCAGTTTAGATATATTTTATCATCATATTCCTTCTGTACATAGTTTCTAATGTTTTCTGTTTCTGAATTGGTTTTTGGGTTATGTTTTTTTATTGTTACCTTATCATGTTGTTATTATTACAACAGTTCTTAATTGTTTTAAAAGGGGAAGGTGTGTCATAGAATGGGACAATATAATGTGAGGGATCTCATCTCTAGCACTGATGTCATGTTTGACATTAGAGAAGAGTGTCGGAGAGTGAGATTCCGAGGGAGCTGTTGGTGAGCTGACTGGTTGTTGTACTCTCTCCTGGCTGTGGCTAAGATACTCCTAATAAACGAACCTGCATTCAATACCATTTGGATCTACATTTTATTACACATATCACATCCTACCACTGAAATAGTAATATAATTTCTTAATGAGTGTTTCTTCAGAGAGGGGTTGCCATCTACCCTGGTTACTGGTAATGAGAAACAATTCACATCACATTTGTTATAGATGTTTCTTGAAGACTTGGGGAATTGTCACAGGAAAACATCCCTTTACTCTCCGAAAATGAATGGTCTTGTTTAGAGGTTTCACAGGGTTATTGTGGTGGTTGTTCAGGCAGCTTTGGTCAACAGAATGGATGTTACAAAGTTTGTAACAGAAATATTTGCCAATTTACCCCAAACATGGCCACTGGATTTTCCCTTTTTTCCATGTTAATAGGTAGATTTCCTCGCACTTCTCTCAATCCTTTGTGGATTCAGCAGAAGTTACCTATTGTTGACATTCTATGGATGTATGACAAGGCTAAGCCAAACCTTGCAGTTAAAAGTAAGTTAAGTGATGGCAACAAAGTCAAACCCTTGAGTGTGAACCTGCCTGTGGGTGATTGTATCAAAATCAAATCAACTTTTTCTGTCAAGAAAGGTGAGCCAAATGTTCTAAATCCTTCAAAATGGTAAGATTAGGAAGAACGTCAGCCAAACTTAACCATAATTATTGGTGCAGTTTACGTAGGTTAGGCCAAGTTAATAATCAATCGTTAAGTGGTGAAAATGACATCTTTTCCCTTGAGAAAGTAGCTCACAATTCTCTCCTTTTTCAGGGGAAACTGACACTGCTGATACTGTTCCCAGTGGATGTCAAGGTAGTAATAACAATGGGGGCGTGGCCACGGAGCTGAACATGGCGCGCGCTTAGCTGTTCAGCTCCGGAGGGGCCGACACTAATCTGCCGGGCGGTCCTGCACTTGGGGACGGACGCGGCGGCCGGCGTGAGCGGGCGGGGCCGCGGAGGAGCAATCGCGGCCCCGGCGCGGACCTCCAGAGGATTCGGGCTGCCTGGTGCTGGTAGGAGCCCGCGGCCCTGCTGTTGATCGGAGGCCGGGCGTGCCGGGCCGGGCGGTCTCCCGCTCCAGGTCGGGGGCAGCGGCCGGCACGAGCGAGCAGGACCGCTGGAGTGCGGTCGCGGCCCCGGCGCGGGCCCTCTACGGACTCGGGTTGCCCTGCGCCGGGTGGGACCCGCGATCTTACCGGCGGACGGCGGCCGCGGCCCCGGGTGGAGCCGCAGGAGAAAAGCCACTGGGACAAGCTGCAAGCATCCACAGCAGGCGAAAATACCCCCCGGTGGCGGGCCGGCCTCTCTCTCTGGGGGGGTCCTGGTGCCCGCCGGCTGCGGAGCCGCCTGAGCTACGGCTGCGTGGGCGCGGGGAACCCCCCGGGGCTGCCCAGCGAGGAGGCAGCTGTGTGCACACCCTCTCCAGGAACACATAACCGGAGTAACCGTGGCTGCTGCCCGGGGGCCCTAGGACACAGACAACAGGACTCTCTCTACCCCAGGCGGCTCCAACTGAACATTTCCCATCCAGTGGGAGGCAGAGTAACACGGAGCCTGCCCACACTAATCAGCACCGCCCATTGAGGTTGAAGGTTGGGTGCCCCTCTCGCCAGGTGCGGGGCCCCTTCTGACCGGCAGGGCCACCACCGGTTTGGGGGTCTACTGCACCGGCCTTTTAAATACATCACAACTCAATTCACGAAACCCAGCAACCCCGGATCAGCTCAAATTGTTTTCTCATCCAAAGAGTAGATGGGAAGTGACCAGGGAACGGAACACGGCGCACGCTCAATCGTTTGGCCCTAGTGGGACCAACAGCAGACCTGGTGTCAGACGCACCGGACCGGGTGACCCCTCATCGGGGGGCGGACGCGGTGACCCGCACGGACGAGCGGGGCCTATGGGATGCGGCTGTGGGCCCGGCGCAGACTTTCGGAGGGACCGGACTGCACAGCGCTGACGGAGACCTACGGCCCTGCCACTTCACGCACTGGGAGCAGCCGGCAGAGCATCCGTGGCTCGTCCTGAGGCACCCGGGTCCGGTGACCGAGACAACCGAGGCCTAGATCAGTGGACAAACCAGCAGCGAACGGCATAAGCGCCTGGACTACGTGCCGGGCCCACTGGGACGCTTCTCCCTGCCTGACCAATGCCCCCCAAGGGCAGACATAAGAACAAAGCCATGGACCCCCGACACCGCCGGGGGATAATGAGTCGACCGCACAGAACCAGTCACAAATCAAAGTGCAAGACACCCTAGACAAGATATTGGGTGCCATTGAAGACACTAAATCCACATTACAGCGCGACATCAATCAGGTGGCGATAGAGGTGGGCCTCCTGAGAGCTGATCATCATAAATTGGCCGACAGAGTAAAGGAAACGGAAGCAACGCTAGCGGAAGTCGTCCCAAAACAAAAAGATGTGTCAGCAGAGATGACCTCCTTGGCCGGCAGAGTGGCAAAGCTTGAACAGCGAGCTGAGGACGCAGAGGGTAGAAACAGGAGGAATAATGTGCGCGTGGTGGGCCTCCCCGAGGGGGCCGAGGGGACGAATATGGTGGAATTTCTGGAGAAATGGCTAAGCACGGTCGTCGCACCAGGAAGTCTGACCCCCTTCTACTCACTGGAGCGAGCACACCGTGTGCCATCTAGACCACTGGCGCCTGGCAGGCCACCGCGGGCTGTAATTGCTAAACTCCTGCACTACAGAGACAGAGACATCCTCTTACAGAAAGCCAGGGAAAAGGGTCCGTTTAAGGTAGCCAATGGCGAAGCGACACTGTTCCCTGACTTCACTTTTGAAGTCCAAAAGAAGCGTGCCTCCTTCCTGGCGGTTAAAAGAACCTTGCGAGAAGAGGGGATACAATACTCATTGCTCTATCCAGCAAGACTGCGAGTGGTTGCGGAGGGAGAGACCACGTTCTTCCAAACCCCAGAGGAGGCATGGGAATGGCTCGAAAGGCATGGGACACAACCGGCGCGGCCTACACTCGAGAATCATGGGGCGAGCGGGACCCGCCGGGCCCCAAGGGGGAAAAGACCCAGAGATCGCCCACGACTGACGCCAATGCGGATACAGAGGAAAACTGGCAAGAGAGAGGCTCTGGAGGCGGCGGCCAGGGTGGGTGGAGAGACATCGCCTCGGGAGGGCTCTGAAGAAGAATCGGACGACACAGTGGTGTCCTCGCCCGGTGGCTCCGGGGCTCGACTTACGCGCCAAGGGTGACCCCACAAACCGCTGACGAACTTGCATAGATTGAACCCGCACTGGCGCAGAAAGGCGAGACAAGCTGAGCAGAAAAATGGCCCCTCCGGACCTGGCCACCCCCCTGACTTGACTCTCGCCTGTCAGATTTGGCCGGCGAGTATTGCATAGATATGTTTGAATAATTTGCTGTGTTGCATAACTTATTGGGCAGCCTACAGTTCCGGAGGTGCCCTGGGGATAGGGAGTTGGGGTTTGCAGTTACAAGTTTCATCGGATATATGAGTGAAATGGATCGACCACATTGAAGGTACAAGCTTGCGGGGGAGGCGGTCAGGGCCCTGGGCGCGCCGAGCCTACACACAACAGGCTTCAAGAATAGGATGGCAGACCACAATATCATAACCTGGAATGTCAGGGGGATGGGTACTCCAGCCAAGAGACATAGAATTCTTTCCTTCCTGAAAAGAGGAGTGGTACAGATAGCTATGTTACAAGAGACCCACCTGGCACCTGGAGAGGGAGAAAAGCTAAGACGGAGATGGAGGGGACAGGTGTTTGCCACAGAATATTCAGCTTATGCAAGAGGCGTTCTGATTTGGATTAGGGCGGGGGTCCCCCTAACGATTGATTCCTCCAACATAGATAGAGAGGGAAGGTTTGTCATACTAGAGGGGAAATTACAGGGGCTCCTGTTGATCCTGAGTTGTATATACGCCCCCAATCAGGACCAAACCTCATTCATGACAGGTCTGTCCGGACACCTCACTCGTCAACACATGGGGGAAGTATTAATAGGAGGCGACTTTAACACAGTGCTCGACATAGGTTTGGACAGATCCACCCCCCCACTACAGGGGGCAACATCTACCAAAACAGCACAAAAACTAGTTGAGTGGCTAGACACCTGGGGACTGGTGGATGCCTGGCGGTTGCAACACCCGACTATCAGGGACTATTCGTTTTACTCGGGCCTCCACCAGGTACACACTAGAATTGATAGGATGGTTTGCTCTGCGGGATTGGCGCGAAGTGTGACCCACTCTGAGTACCTTGCTCGCACAATATCGGATCACAATCCTCTATTGCTGACACTGAGGGTATCACAGGACAGACCCCCCATACCATCATGGAGAATGTTCCCTGCAGCGCTAGAAGACCAGACATATAGAGAGGAATTGCGATGTTACCTAACAGAACACACAGAAGCTAACAAGGGATCCACTTCCACCAGAGCCATAGAATGGGAGACACTCAAAGTAGTGACGAGGGGTTACTGTCTTGGACAGTCCGTGGGGGTAAGACGCACGCTAGAAAGAGAACTAAACGCACTGGAGAAGGTAATTCACGAAGGGGAGCTGAGGCGGGGCCCTGCAGTGCAAGTAGATGTAGAGTACGATTGTGCGCACAGAGAGCACTCACAAGTCGAAGAGCGACTTAGATGCCACAGCATGCAGAGATACCTGCCATCCTTACAGTCAGAGGAGGGGAGATCTGGTAAACTACTGGCATGGCTGGTGCGCTCGAATGGAGACAGTGACCCCATCACATGCGTATTGGACAGAGGGGGAACACGCAGACTCAGCCCAGAATCCATTAATGACGCATTCAGAGATTATTACACGCACTTGTACAGGAAGCCCACTGACTTGGGGACGGGGATTCTTGACAATTTCCTGACTCGGATTCCCCTGCCGGTACTGAACCTAGAAGACAGGGTCAGCCTAGCAGGACCAGTGACCACAGATGAGATAACCGAAGCAATTGCGCAGCTGGCCCCTGGGAAGACCCCTGGCACAGACGGTCTTCCCATGGACTTTTATAAAAAGTATAAACCCTTGCTGGTTCCTAGATTGATGGAAATGTATATGGAATCGGCACAGAGTGGAGAACTCCCATGCACACTACGTGAGGCACTGGTAGTGCCACTCCCCAAAACAAATAGCAGGGAGGCATCAGTAGCTGACTACCGCCCACTATCAATGCTAAATAGCGACTTTAAGATCCTCAGTAAGGTCTTGGCCAACCGGCTATTACCCCCCATGCCCACTCTGATACATCCTGACCAGAATGGTTTCATACCAGGTCGCAGCACCTCTCTGAATCTCAGACGAATTTTCTCTATTTTACATATGCCCAGTGAATCGAAGCCACCAACCGGGACCATGTTAGCGGTAGACTTTGAAAAGGCTTTCGACTCGATCAGATGGGACTACTTGAGGGCGGCAATGTTAAAAATGGGCCTGGGGGAGGGCTGGGCCAGATGGGTGGACCTATTATACTCATCCCCACAAGCAAGGGTCAGGACGGGTAGGACAATCTCCGGTGCTTATCCAGTACACCGGGGAACCAGACAGGGGTGCCCTCTATCCCCATTGTTGTTCGCCCTGGCGATGGAGCCCCTGGCGGCCTGGTTACGTGGTGACGGAGCGGGAAGGGGGATTCGGTGGGGACCAACTGACCACATTATCTCACTATATGCAGATGATATTTTGATCTATCTCAGAGATGGGGCGAGCGGTCTCCCCTGGGCTCTGGAGGCCCTAGAGGAATTCGGAGAGGTATCAGGATTACGACTTAACCGTAACAAAACATATGTGTTTCCCCTGACGCCTGGTTACAGATACCCTGCAGTGTGCCCAACGGACTTCAAATGGGCCCCGCGGACCTTCAGGTACCTGGGGATTCAGATTTACCATGACCTGGGAGACTTAAGAGAGGGCAACCTTGGTAAAGCGCTCCGATCCCTGAGATCTTCAGTAGGATTTTGGCGCTCTCTGAAACTGCCAGTGATGGCCAGAGTGGCACTATCCAAGATGATCATGCTTCCCCGACTTCTCTACTATTTCGCCAATTTGCCACTATTGATCCCCCAGGCATGGTTCCGCGACCTAAATGCATTGCTCAGGGAACTAATATGGGACGATGGACGTAGACGAACTACACTCACGACTATCTGTAGACCACCCCACATGGGAGGATTGGGAGCCTCTGACTTTGAGGCATACTACCTGCCATCCCAACTACAGTGGGTATCCGGTTGGCTGGCGGGCCGGGGCCGACTGGATGTATGTACTGTCCAAGGAGTAACGGACACGGCATGGATCGCGGCATGTATGGCAAACAGGAAGATAACCCCCCCCCCGGGAACAATATAATGATAAAAGTTGCGATGGCATTCTGGAAAAGCTCTACTACTATCGGTGCTTGCCCTGGAACCTGGGGGAAGGGGACCGGGAAACATGGGACTTGGCCCTTGGTTGGCGGCTGGAATAGAAGCAGTGGGCGGGCTCTTCAAGGAGGGGGTGTTGAGGGGTTTTGCTGAACTAACGGAAAAGGGTGTTCCCAGGGGTCAGTTTCTACCCTACGGGAAGCTAACACACACTCTTAAAGCTCACTGGAACACAGTGAATGCGGAACCCGCCACTCACGAGGTCCTGCACTTACTGTTGACACTAGGGGAGGAATCACATCTGATCGCCAAAATATACCGGGCCCAAGTTGAGGCAGCCTTAGACCCTTTACGGTTGCTGAGAGGGCAGTGGGAGATCACGATTGGGAGGGAATTATCTGACTCAGAGTGGAATAGAGTACTGGCCTACCCCCGGATGATATCACGTAACACACGGTTAAGATACATCCAATATAACTATTTGCACAGGACGTATCTCACGCCCCACAGGCTGTTCCGCATATACGGAGGGGCCCCTGGGACCTGCCCGAGATGCGGAGGAGGAGGGGCGGATTTTGACCACATGGTTTGGACATGTCCAGTGATACAGTCTGGCTGGAGGGGAATATTGCCCATCCTAACTGAACTGTTTGAGTTTGAGTTGAGACCTACCCCTGAGCTATGCCTGCTGGGCCTCAGACCAGCTGCTCTTGGCGGAAAAGTGAGGGGACGCTTCCTGGACCTATCTCTGGCCCTTTATAAGAGACTAATCTCAAGGGGCTGGATGGCTACTGGTCACCCTGCACTGACTGACTGGAAAAGGGATATCTCAGCATGGTCTAGAGCTGAACTACAGGTCCTAAAAGCAGAAGAAGCCAGGAATATCCGCCAGGTCCCTATTGCCCCGTTGTGGGAAGATTTAATGACGAACTGGGATAGTATAAATAAGAGACTGGCAAACCCAGTCGGAGAAACAAGTGAAATCCAACCCACACTGAGGATAGAGCTAAACGGGGAAAATACATAAACAGACACCCAAAATCACCAATAGACCACACCGAGAGTAAGGATGCGAAGACAATTAGCCCTCTGACCCTCACTCTACCAACAGTAGTAGCAAGAAGCATGAGTGACCTGCCGCCCCCACTGCGCGCCGGTGCGCCCTGGGTTGACCCTTTCTCCCGCCCAAAAATCGATACGCTATTGTACCTTAAACACTAACAACTATAAAAGCTACTCACACAAAGGCGTAAAGTTGACCGCTTAGGGTCTTTTTCCCCCTTTCTCCTTTCCCTACCTCCAATTAGATCAACATTAATGTCACTTGGAGTTGTGTACCCTCCACTTCGTGTTTTCCCCTCCTTTCCTCTTCCCTCCCCACTCCCCCATTATCCTTGTCCACCCACCTGTAACAATCCCAACTCCCTCCCAAGTTACAAGAGAGAAGGGGTTTAAGTTTATTGTTTGATTGTTAAGTATACAGAACTGTGAAATGTAAAAAGGAAAAACACCTTAGCAAGTAAATGAACAAAATTTACTAAATAAAGAACAAAATGATTAGCAACAATAAAAGTAACAAACAATGAGCAAAGAGCAAAGTATAGTATAAAAACGAAATGTGCACCAAATGTGGAAATGCAATAAGAACGAACATGTAAATGTATAATAACAAAATGTTAATAAAAATATATTAAAAAACAAAAAAAAAGGTAGTAATAACAATTTGATTGATGCTAATCCTGCCTGCAATTCTTTTACCATTACTGGATCTCAAGGTGCTACCAACAATTTGGTCGAGAAGGTACATAATAAGGAGGTTAGGTGTCAGCAGGCTCTGTTAGTAACATCCTGTGCTAGACAGGTTGTAGAGCTAACTCTGGGACAGTCTTGTGGTGTGGGTTGTCCAAGAAGAAAGAGTGTTAAACCCAAAAAGCTGCCTGATTATATTTTACATTTAAAAAGATATATATATTAAGGAAGGAGGCGTGTTTTTATCTTTTGATTCAATGTTATTATTTCTACATGGTTAACAGCTAAGGCAATTGTTTTCACAGGTTTAACTTTACTATGTAGTGCTGTTCAAATCTCACTTGTTATTAACAGCCCTGTGGTTGTGTTCTGTAATATAAATGACTTACCTGGTGAGGTGGAGGTTGCTATCATGTTGGTTGGTCGCCTTTCGCCACTGGGGAAGCTGCCAATAAATACTTATCTTTTAAATTCCATGCTATTTCTGTTTGCATACTTCAGAATATTTTCTAGGGTTTTGAAAGATAAGGCTTTATTAACATACCTATTAATAACACCATTTCAAATATTGTTTTTTCCAGTGTAAATATCTAGATTTGGATACCAAAATGTTACTATTTTAAAGTTAGTGAGCTGTTAAACAACCAAGAATATCGGTAGGCTGAGCAAAGAGATGTAGGAAGGAGATATGTACTTATGCAGGCATCTCTCTCTTTAACTATTTTTAGTCCCTTTCAAAATATAATATGCCCCAAATTACCAAACGCCTATATTTTCTGTCACATTCTTAACCCTCTGGTTTCATGCCTACATTGACAATGCATTAACTTAAGCTTGAGCTTCAAGAAATTCACCTTCTCAAAGTCCAATAAAGTTGCATTCAGGAATGCCTTACTTTTGTCTTGAATACAAAATATTAGTTCTCTAGTTGTTCACTAGAACTCTGTAATGACCCTGCAACTGATTTCTATTGTGTTAACTCACAGACTGTTGCTAATGTTGGAATTACTTGCTGGACTATGTGACCTCAATTTAGCTTTCTAAAGAACCATCCAATATTACTATAACAAAGCCACTATTTTCTTCCTTTGCTGCACTATACTGTGCTGAAAAATGCTTTCATTTTTACAGATGATTCAATCAGGATGGCTTCAGGTGTGCCATACATACAGAACCGAACTGCTCTTGTTGTTCACTAAAACAATGCTGGAAACTTGCAGTTGAGTACTAGGGCGTTAACAGACAGACTGCTGTTGGTAGTACATGTTTCACTCTGCATATTAGAATGTCTTCCTGAAACAGATGAGACAGATATGTGAGAAATTATAGAAATTGTGTCATCATTTTGGCTTTTTACAGCTCTAACTATAATTTTTGACAGAAACTCTTTAATTTTGTCAATTTCTTAAGGATATGCTTTAAGCTTTACAGCTTTGATTCAATCCAGATGGCTTCAGGTGTGCCACACTTCTGTCATAAATACAGGATGTTCACGTTCTAGTTGTTCATTAGAACACAGTGGGAAACTGCAGTAGAACACTGTTGAGCTAACCGACAGACTGCTGCTGCTGTTAAAAGTACATGGTTCAGTTTACGTGTCAGAATGTTTTAATGACATGGATAAGAAAAATATTTGACAACTAAGAGAAAATGTGTGCTTACTGTAGCTTTTGAGAGCACTAACCATAATTTCTATGACAAAAACAACCCTCTTGTTTTGTTGTTTTCTAAAGGAAATGCTTCAAGATGGCTTAATGTTTAAGAGGGCAGGATGTTACAACTAGGTATTCATTAGAACACTGTGGGGAGCTATAGTTGATCATCAGGGAGTTAAAAGACTACTGAAGGCACGTGAAGTACGTTTGACTCTACATTTCAAACTTACTCTGACATGGCTGAGGAAGATGGTCTGAATCACAGAAAATATGCTCTCATTTCAGTTTTGTGAGTCACTTGCATAACCTCTATGAGAAAAGCAAGGGAGAAAACAGTCTTCTCTCAAACATGGTTCATCCAATCCCAGCAGAGGATCAGTATTTCTGGCAGGGTAAAATCACCTTGGAACACATTACAATTCCCAAAATTAGTATGGTAGCACCAGCAAGACCTGTAATGGCTGCCACAACATGTTGTCTGTGTTGGGGCCAGCCAATCAAGGTGCATTTGGGGATACCACCTCCCACCCCAACCCAACATGCACCTTGGGGTCAGGGTGTGCTCTGAATGGCCTACTATATAATTAATTTTCAGTACATATATGCCTATTTTTAAAAAAGAAATCCTTCATGGACCACTGGATCATCTTTTAAAACATGAATGTCTCAGAAATGGGCAAACACATTTACACCAAATCACAAAAGGCCTGCTTTCTTTACATCTAACCTTTTGCCAAATTTCAGATAATTCTGTTCAGTCGTTTTTTCTGTATTGCTTCCCAAAATTTGCAATGAAAATGACCATGATAGATTAATTTTTTGGGACCTTTTCGGAGAGATGAATCTCCTAGAGTAGGCATATGAACTTCTCCCCTTACTGCCTCAGAAGATTATGGATGACAAGGCGCTTACCTAGAGCACCAAGCCTTTTAGAAGGCTTACTATTTTCATTATGATTATCTTCAACAAGCTTGTCTCTTTGTGGAAGGCTTGGTATGTTTGATACTTACTCTAAACAGCTGTTCATCTCTAGTAGTGTTATGCTGTGTGCAGGAGGTTTCTCTCTTACCTATGGTCCAAACTACTCCCACATATTTTTTTTTTAAAAGAACCAATAAATATTGAAAAAACAAAATAATCTGCTAATAGTTATTTCTCTCTCTGAACCTGATGCAGGCAGAAGCTCTGCACACTTGCCTCTTAATCCACTAGTTCAATTGTTGTCTGTAGCTGGTTATTTACCTCTCTTGAGCCTATACAGTCGAGATAAGGAGCACTCTGTCATGTTCAGCTCCATAATATGTTTTTGTCAAAGGGAAACCAAATGCAATGCTAAATACATGTTACTTCCAGGCGAGCAGCCCCCTGCACTTCTCCTACAGCTTGCTTCTCTGTGCAATCAACAAATTGCTGCCATCCACCTACTCCTTGCCCTCATCGACCTGCCCCAGCCACTGAAGTGAATTGAGCTTTGCTAACTCCTCCCAGGGCCACTGTTTTTCTGCCCCAAAAGCATCCGGATAAATTGCATTGTAAATCAGCCCTCCCTCTGATGATGTCACTTCTGTAGCTTGTGCCTGTAGGTCGAAGAAAACCTTGCCCAGCTGGCACTTGTGCAGTAGGACATCTGCAAAGTTCACTCAAGGTCACCCACGAGATTCAGCACAGTCTCGGGGCAGTCATTTCTTTTCAGCTGCACTGTGTTAAATTCCCTGTTCTTGCCTTTCCAAGACAGAGGGCGGTAGGGCAACGGGTTAGACCGAGCTTCAGTCTGGAGACAAAGTATTTCTCATTGTCCCAACTGAATATCAACTGAAATTGGATGTAATACCAGTGGGATATTACACTGCTGCAAAGGTAATCAGTAACTTGCCAGAAGTCTTGACGTCTCTTTAAGGTAGAAGCTGTAAGGTCATGGTAAAGCTGTGACCTTTTTGCTGCAGTTCATAATTTCTTCCTTCTCTTCTTAGACGTGCATGTGTGTGAAGATGTCAAGAAATGCTCGTTGTGGGATGGTTCCTGCCATCCTGTGAGTAAAACTTATTTTAATAAGGTCAGTTTCTGATGAAATAGAAAATATTTCTGATACATTCTTTCATGTTCAAACCATCAATGTTTCTAGGTTATGTCATGAACTGTTTAAGATCTTCAAGTTTCAGCAATAAATCCTCATCCTTTTTCTCCAGGGCATGTATTCAACCACGTGTGATGGTGCTCTTCAGAATGCTAGTCAGCCGTAGCCCTTTCCTCGAGGTCGCCAATTTGGTCATCCAGCATTCCCAGGTCTTTTTGCTACTTCTGGAAGCATATTTTCAGAAACATCCGGATGGTGCCAAACTCTTTGACTTTGCTCAGGAATTTTGTAGAAATTCCTATGATACGATAGCAAAGAGATTGTGTATGCTGATCTCACATGGGAGGCCCTGCCCGTACTCCTCTACTCTGTCCTGCTTAGCAGTTTTTGAAGTTAGCATGTCTTTGATTGGCAGGTGTCGCCAACCTGCTAGATGTCATGATGTAACATATGGCAAAGGAACGGGCAAAAAGGGTGGCATGGCTTGGAATAGCACATGATTAACAGAGCTCCAGGCTGAACTCCACCAACTGTCTTGATACTGTACCCTCTTCTGCAGCGAGGCCTCCCTGGACACCTGTACTGGGGTCCCCGAGCGAGGCCCATTGGAGTGGGGGCATTTCTGCTGTTTCTGTGACCGCACCCCCCTCCCCGAGCAGGGATTTCAATTCGGAGCTCCATTTCCTGGCACACAAGATGGCAGAACCTGACATGTTGCACCCCACCTCCTGTGAAGCCTGCGACTGGGGAGCAGAACGCGAAGGCTACACACTGGTGGGGTATGTCGATGGGGACCTCCACCATGCACTAACGGCTGCCCAACAATGTAGAGCACCCGAAGAGACTCCAGTGCACAGCAACCTTTTGGCAACAGTTTGGGCCCTGCTGAGGTGCAGACGCCATGAGGCCATGACCGGGGATGGCAGGACCTGCAGGTATATGTGGACGTGGCAATGAACTGGGATGATAACAAAGCTGCTGGTCCAAGCATGGGCCTTCGTAGGGCCGGATCACACACAGACCGCATGTGGGACGAGCGCAGAGAAAGTAACAGGGGTACTGTACATCAAGCCCTGCTCCTCGCTTGCTTCTGCGGACAGCTTCGGCAGACACCCTGGGGGGTCCTGGTCCCAAAGAAACACTCCACAGACACGAAGCAGCAGCTCCTGAGGTGCACATCTCCCCAGGTGCAGCTTGGGCCAACTCTTACTGTCAACGCACTGTGTGCCCGGCTTGGTGGAGGAGGGTGCTTTCTTTCGCTGAGAGATCCACCACCCCACTGGCAGAGACATCAGTGCTTCTTTATGGCCTGCAATACCTGGAACAGCTGGATGAAAGGGACAATATCATTCGCAGAAGATGGAGGGCTTTTAGCAAGACATGGAGATTATTTGTACACTGGGGAGCAACTGCCTGAACTATCACTCTGTGCCGTACTGGTGGCAGACTAAGATAGCGTGGTGCCACACAAATTATGAACCACCTATGCCTGGCAGCTGAGGCTTGGTGTAGCTCCCCTGTAACTGAGTCCGGCTCCTACCTGCACACACTACTACGCACCTTGGGAATCAAAGTGACAGTTCCCCATCACAGTGCTCCTGACTCAGCTGGTACAGTGGTGTTGGAGCAAATTGAGAGCTGCGTTTGGTGTACTAACTGGCAATCCTGATCAGTTGGGTGCTTCTTGCCTCTGCTCTGCACCCTTTGCACCTCTTTTGCTTTGCTGACACGGGCAAAGCCTTTAAAAAAAAAAAAAAGAAAGAGACCACTGAAACTGGGACATTACATCAGTCCTGTGGGTTTGCAAGATGAAACTCACATTCCAATAGCTACTCCGGAAACCAACACAGGACGACCCTGGACACCATCCTGCAAGCTATTGTAGCCTCCCGCAAAGCGGTAGAACTTGAAATAGACACGATGGGCACAAACTTAGGTTTATTAAGGGATGATCACCAGAGGCTAATGGACAGGGTCACCACCACTGAGAGGACACTAAAATAAACATCCACTGAATTATCGCAAATGCATGACCGTATGACCCTTCCCCCCCACCAACTTGTGGCCTTTGATAAACATCACTCAGAAAGCGGCCGGCACGAGCGAGCGGGACCGCTGGAGTGCGGTCGCGGCCCCGGCGCGGGCCCTCTACGGACTCGGGTTGCCCTGCGCCGGGTGGGACCCGCGATCTTACCGACGGACGGCGGCCGCGGCCCCGGGTGGAGCCGCGGGAGAAAAGCCACTGGGACAAGCTGCAAGCATCCACAGCAGGCGAAAATACCCCCCGGTGGCGGGCCGGCCTCTCTCTCTGGGGGGGTCCTGGTGCCCGCCGGCTGCGGAGCCGCCTGCGCTACGGCTGCGTGGGCGCGGGGAACCCCCCGGGGCTGCCCAGCGAGGAGGCAGCTGTGTGCACACCCTCTCCAGGAACACATAACCGGAGTAACCGTGGCTGCTGCCCGGGGGCCCTAGGACACAGACAACAGGACTCTCTCTACCCCAGGCGGCTCCAACTGAACATTTCCCATCCAGTGGGAGGCAGAGTAACACGGAGTCTGCCCACACTAATCAGCACCGCCCATTGAGGTTGAAGGTTGGGTGCCCCTCTCGCCAGGTGCGGGGCCCCTTCTGACCGGCAGGGCCACCACCGGTTTGGGGGTCTACTGCACCGGCCTTTTAAATACATCACAACTCAATTCACGAAACCCAGCAACCCCGGATCAGCTCAAATTGTTTTCTCATCCAAAGAGTAGATGGGAAGTGACCAGGGAACGGAACACGGCGCACGCTCAATCGTTTGGCCCTAGTGGGACCAACAGCAGACCTGGTGTCAGACGCACCGGACCGGGTGACCCCTCATCGGGGGGCGGACGCGGTGACCCGCACGGACGAGCGGGGCCTATGGGATGCGGCTGTGGGCCCGGCGCAGACTTTCGGAGGGACCGGACTGCACAGCGCTGACGGAGACCTACGGCCCTGCCACTTCACGCACTGGGAGCAGCCGGCAGAGCATCCGTGGCTCGTCCTGAGGCACCCGGGTCCGGTGACCGAGACAACCGAGGCCTAGATCAGTGGACAAACCAGCAGCGAACGGCATAAGCGCCTGGACTACGTGCCGGGCCCACTGGGACGCTTCTCCCTGCCTGACCAATGCCCCCCAAGGGCAGACATAAGAACAAAGCCATGGACCCCCGACACCGCCGGGGGATAATGAGTCGACCGCACAGAACCAGTCACAAATCAAAGTGCAAGACACCCTAGACAAGATATTGGGTGCCATTGAAGACACTAAATCCACATTACAGCGCGACATCAATCAGGTGGCGATAGAGGTGGGCCTCCTGAGAGCTGATCATCATAAATTGGCCGACAGAGTAAAGGAAACGGAAGCAACGCTAGCGGAAGTCGTCCCAAAACAAAAAGATGTGTCAGCAGAGATGACCTCCTTGGCCGGCAGAGTGGCAAAGCTTGAACAGCGAGCTGAGGACGCAGAGGGTAGAAACAGGAGGAATAATGTGCGCGTGGTGGGCCTCCCCGAGGGGGCCGAGGGGACGAATATGGTGGAATTTCTGGAGAAATGGCTAAGCACGGTCGTCGCACCAGGAAGTCTGACCCCCTTCTACTCACTGGAGCGAGCACACCGTGTGCCATCTAGACCACTGGCGCCTGGCAGGCCACCGCGGGCTGTAATTGCTAAACTCCTGCACTACAGAGACAGAGACATCCTCTTACAGAAAGCCAGGGAAAAGGGTCCGTTTAAGGTAGCCAATGGCGAAGCGACACTGTTCCCTGACTTCACTTTTGAAGTCCAAAAGAAGCGTGCCTCCTTCCTGGCGGTTAGAAGAACCTTGCGAGAAGAGGGGATACAATACTCATTGCTCTATCCAGCAAGACTGCGAGTGGTTGCGGAGGGAGAGACCACGTTCTTCCAAACCCCAGAGGAGGCATGGGAATGGCTCGAAAGGCATGGGACACAACCGGCGCGGCCTACACTCGAGAATCATGGGGCGAGCGGGACCCGCCGGGCCCCAAGGGGGAAAAGACCCAGAGATCGCCCACGACTGACGCCAATGCGGATACAGAGGAAAACTGGCAAGAGAGAGGCTCTGGAGGCGGCGGCCAGGGTGGGTGGAGAGACATCGCCTCGGGAGGGCTCTGAAGAAGAATCGGACGACACAGTGGTGTCCTCGCCCGGTGGCTCCGGGGGCTCGACTTACGCGCCAAGGGTGACCCCACAAACCGCTGACGAACTTGCATAGATTGAACCCGCACTGGCGCAGAAAGGCGAGACAAGCTGAGCAGAAAAATGGCCCCTCCGGACCTGGCCACCCCCCTGACTTGACTCTCGCCTGTCAGATTCGGCCGGCGAGTATTGCATAGATGTGTTTGAATAATTTGCAGTGTTGCATAACTTATTGGGCAGCCTACAGTTCCGGAGGTGCCCTGGGGATAGGGAGTTGGGGTTTGCAGTTACAAGTTTCATCGGATATATGAGTGAAATGGATCGACCACATTGAAGGTACAAGCTTGCGGGGGAGGCGGTCAGGGCCCTGGGCGCGCCGAGCCTACACACAACAGGCTTCAAGAATAGGATGGCAGACCACAATATCATAACCTGGAATGTCAGGGGGATGGGTACTCCAGCCAAGAGACATAGAATTCTTTCCTTCCTGAAAAGAGGAGTGGTACAGATAGCTATGTTACAAGAGACCCACCTGGCGCCTGGAGAGGGAGAAAAGCTAAGACGGAGATGGAGGGGACAGGTGTTTGCCACAGAATATTCAGCTTATGCAAGAGGCGTTCTGATTTGGATTAGGGCGGGGGTCCCCCTAACGATTGATTCCTCCAACATAGATAGAGAGGGAAGGTTTGTCATACTAGAGGGGAAATTACAGGGGCTCCTGTTGATCCTGAGTTGTATATACGCCCCCAATCAGGACCAAACCTCATTCATGACAGGTCTGTCCGGACACCTCACTCGTCAACACATGGGGGAAGTATTAATAGGAGGCGACTTTAACACAGTGCTCGACATAGGTTTGGACAGATCCACCCCCCCACTACAGGGGGCAACATCTACCAAAACAGCACAAAAACTAGTTGAGTGGCTAGACACCTGGGGACTGGTGGATGCCTGGCGGTTGCAACACCCGACTATCAGGGACTATTCGTTTTACTCGGGCCTCCACCAGGTACACACTAGAATTGATAGGATGGTTTGCTCTGCGGGATTGGCGCGAAGTGTGACCCACTCTGAGTACCTTGCTCGCACAATATCGGATCACAATCCTCTATTGCTGACACTGAGGGTATCACAGGACAGACCCCCCATACCATCATGGAGAATGTTCCCTGCAGCGCTAGAAGACCAGACATATAGAGAGGAATTGCGATGTTACCTAACAGAACACACAGAAGCTAACAAGGGATCCACTTCCACCAGAGCCATAGAATGGGAGACACTCAAAGTAGTGACGAGGGGTTACTGTCTTGGACAGTCCGTGGGGGTAAGACGCACGCTAGAAAGAGAACTAAACGCACTGGAGAAGGTAATTCACGAAGGGGAGCTGAGGCGGGGCCCTGCAGTGCAAGTAGATGTAGAGTACGATTGTGCGCACAGAGAGCACTCACAAGTCGAAGAGCGACTTAGATGCCACAGCATGCAGAGATACCTGCCATCCTTACAGTCAGAGGAGGGGAGATCTGGTAAACTACTGGCATGGCTGGTGCGCTCGAATGGAGACAGTGACCCCATCACATGCGTATTGGACAGAGGGGGAACACGCAGACTCAGCCCAGAATCCATTAATGACGCATTCAGAGATTATTACACGCACTTGTACAGGAAGCCCACTGACTTGGGGACGGGGATTCTTGACAATTTCCTGACTCGGATTCCCCTGCCGGTACTGAACCTAGAAGACAGGGTCAGCCTAGCAGGACCAGTGACCACAGATGAGATAACCGAAGCAATTGCGCAGCTGGCCCCTGGGAAGACCCCTGGCACAGACGGTCTTCCCATGGACTTTTATAAAAAGTATAAACCCTTGCTGGTTCCTAGATTGATGGAAATGTATATGGAATCGGCACAGAGTGGAGAACTCCCATGCACACTACGTGAGGCACTGGTAGTGCCACTCCCCAAAACAAATAGCAGGGAGGCATCAGTAGCTGACTACCGCCCACTATCAATGCTAAATAGCGACTTTAAGATCCTCAGTAAGGTCTTGGCCAACCGGCTATTACCCCCCATGCCCACTCTGATACATCCTGACCAGAATGGTTTCATACCAGGTCGCAGCACCTCTCTGAATCTCAGACGAATTTTCTCTATTTTACATATGCCCAGTGAATCGAAGCCACCAACCGGGACCATGTTAGCGGTAGACTTTGAAAAGGCTTTTGACTCGATCAGATGGGACTACTTGAGGGCGGCAATGTTAAAAATGGGCCTGGGGGAGGGCTGGGCCAGATGGGTGGACCTATTATACTCATCCCCACAAGCAAGGGTCAGGACGGGTAGGACAATCTCCGGTGCTTATCCAGTACACCGGGGAACCAGACAGGGGTGCCCTCTATCCCCATTGTTGTTCGCCCTGGCGATGGAGCCCCTGGCGGCCATGGTTACGTGGTGACGGAGCGGGAAGGGGGATTCGGTGGGGACCAACTGACCACATTATCTCACTATATGCAGATGATATTTTGATCTATCTCAGAGATGGGGCGAGCGGTCTCCCCTGGGCTCTGGAGGCCCTAGAGGAATTCGGAGAGGTATCAGGATTACGACTTAACCGTAACAAAACATATGTGTTTCCCCTGACGCCTGGTTACAGATACCCTGCAGTGTGCCCAACGGACTTCAAATGGGCCCCGCGGACCTTCAGGTACCTGGGGATTCAGATTTACCATGACCTGGGAGACTTAAGAGAGGGCAACCTTGGTAAAGCGCTCCGATCCCTGAGATCTTCAGTAGGATTTTGGCGCTCTCTGAAACTGCCAGTGATGGCCAGAGTGGCACTATCCAAGATGATCATGCTTCCCCGACTTCTCTACTATTTCGCCAATTTGCCACTATTGATCCCCCAGGCATGGTTCCGCGACCTAAATGCATTGCTCAGGGAACTAATATGGGACGATGGACGTAGACGAACTACACTCACGACTATCTGTAGACCACCCCACATGGGAGGATTGGGAGCCTCTGACTTTGAGGCATACTACCTGCCATCCCAACTACAGTGGGTATCCGGTTGGCTGGCGGGCCGGGGCCGACTGGATGTATGTACTGTCCAAGGAGTAACGGACACGGCATGGATCGCGGCATGTATGGCAAACAGGAAGATAACCCCCCCCCCCGGAACAATATAATGATAAAAGTTGCGATGGCATTCTGGAAAAGCTCTACTACTATCGGTGCTTGCCCTGGAACCTGGGGGAAGGGGACCGGGAAACATGGGACTTGGCCCTTGGTTGGCGGCTGGAATAGAAGCAGTGGGCGGGCTCTTCAAGGAGGGGGTGTTGAGGGGTTTTGCTGAACTAACGGAAAAGGGTGTTCCCAGGGGTCAGTTTCTACCCTACGGGAAGCTAACACACACTCTTAAAGCTCACTGGAACACAGTGAATGCGGAACCCGCCACTCACGAGGTCCTGCACTTACTGTTGACACTAGGGGAGGAATCACATCTGATCGCCAAAATATACCGGGCCCAAGTTGAGGCAGCCTTAGACCCTTTACGGTTGCTGAGAGGGCAGTGGGAGATCACGATTGGGAGGGAATTATCTGACTCAGAGTGGAATAGAGTACTGGCCTACCCCCGGATGATATCACGTAACACACGGTTAAGATACATCCAATATAACTATTTGCACAGGACGTATCTCACGCCCCACAGGCTGTTCCGCATATACGGAGGGGCCCCTGGGACCTGCCCGAGATGCGGAGGAGGAGGGGCGGATTTTGACCACATGGTTTGGACATGTCCAGTGATACAGTCTGGCTGGAGGGGAATATTGCCCATCCTAACTGAACTGTTTGAGTTTGAGTTGAGACCTACCCCTGAGCTATGCCTGCTGGGCCTCAGACCAGCTGCTCTTGGCGGAAAAGTGAGGGGACGCTTCCTGGACCTATCTCTGGCCCTTTATAAGAGACTAATCTCAAGGGGCTGGAAGGCTACTGGTCACCCTGCACTGACTGACTGGAAAAGGGATATCTCAGCATGGTCTAGAGCTGAACTACAGGTCCTAAAAGCAGAAGAAGCCAGGAATATCCGCCAGGTCCCTATTGCCCCGTTGTGGGAAGATTTAATGACGAACTGGGATAGTATAAATAAGAGACTGGCAAACCCAGTCGGAGAAACAAGTGAAATCCAACCCACACTGAGGATAGAGCTAAACGGGGAAAATACATAAACAGACACCCAAAATCACCAATAGACCACACCGAGAGTAAGGATGCGAAGACAATTAGCCCTCTGACCCTCACTCTACCAACAGTAGTAGCAAGAAGCATGAGTGACCTGCCGCCCCCACTGCGCGCCGGTGCGCCCTGGGTTGACCCTTTCTCCCGCCCAAAAATCGATACGCTATTGTACCTTAAACACTAACAACTATAAAAGCTACTCACACAAAGGCGTAAAGTTGACCGCTTAGGGTCTTTTTCCCCCTTTCTCCTTTCCCTACCTCCAATTAGATCAACATTAATGTCACTTGGAGTTGTGTACCCTCCACTTCGTGTTTTCCCCTCCTTTCCTCTTCCCTCCCCACTCCCCCATTATCCTTGTCCACCCACCTGTAACAATCCCAACTCCCTCCCAAGTTACAAGAGAGAAGGGGTTTAAGTTTATTGTTTGATTGTTAAGTATACAGAACTGTGAAATGTAAAAAGGAAAAACACCTTAGCAAGTAAATGAACAAAATTTACTAAATAAAGAACAAAATGATTAGCAACAATAAAAGTAACAAACAATGAGCAAAGAGCAAAGTATAGTATAAAAACGAAATGTGCACCAAATGTGGAAATGCAATAAGAACGAACATGTAAATGTATAATAACAAAATGTTAATAAAAATATATTAAAAAACAAAAAAAAAGGTAGTAATAACAATTTGATTGATGCTAATCCTGCCTGCAATTCTTTTACCATTACTGGATCTCAAGGTGCTACCAACAATTTGGTCGAGAAGGTACATAATAAGGAGGTTAGGTGTCAGCAGGCTCTGTTAGTAACATCCTGTGCTAGACAGGTTGTAGAGCTAACTCTGGGACAGTCTTGTGGTGTGGGTTGTCCAAGAAGAAAGAGTGTTAAACCCAAAAAGCTGCCTGATTATATTTTACATTTAAAAAGATATATATATTAAGGAAGGAGGCGTGTTTTTATCTTTTGATTCAATGTTATTATTTCTACATGGTTAACAGCTAAGGCAATTGTTTTCACAGGTTTATCTTTACTATGTAGTGCTGTTCAAATCTCACTTGTTATTAACAGCCCTGTGGTTGTGTTCTGTAATATAAATGACTTACCTGGTGAGGTGGAGGTTGCTATCATGTTGGTTGGTCGCCTTTCGCCACTGGGGAAGCTGCCAATAAATACTTATCTTTTAAATTCCATGCTATTTCTGTTTGCATACTTCAGAATATTTTCTAGGGTTTTGAAAGATAAGGCTTTATTAACATACCTATTAATAACACCATTTCAAATATTGTTTTTTCCAGTGTAAATATCTAGATTTGGATACCAAAATGTTACTATTTTAAAGTTAGTGAGCTGTTAAACAACCAAGAATATCGGTAGGCTGAGCAAAGAGATGTAGGAAGGAGATATGTACTTATGCAGGCATCTCTCTCTTTAACTATTTTTAGTCCCTTTCAAAATATAATATGCCCCAAATTACCAAACGCCTATATTTTCTGTCATATTCTTAACCCTCTGGTTTCATGCCTACATTGACAATGCATTAACTTAAGCTTGAGCTTCAAGAAATTCACCTTCTCAAAGTCCAATAAAGTTGCATTCAGGAATGCCTTACTTTTGTCTTGAATACAAAATATTAGTTCTCTAGTTGTTCACTAGAACTCTGTAATGACCCTGCAACTGATTTCTATTGTGTTAACTCACAGACTGTTGCTAATGTTGGAATTACTTGCTGGACTGTGTGACCTCAATTTAGCTTTCTAAAGAACCATCCAATATTACTATAACAAAGCCACTAATTTCTTCCTTTGCTGCACTATACTGTGCTGAAAAATGCTTTCATTTTTACAGATGATTCAATCAGGATGGCTTCAGGTGTGCCATACATACAGAACTGAACTGCTCTTGTTGTTCACTAAAACAATGCTGGAAACTTGCAGTTGAGTACTAGGGCGTTAACAGACAGACTGCTGTTGGTAGTACATGTTTCACTCTGCATATTAGAATGTCTTCCTGAAACAGATGAGACAGATATGTGAGAAATTATAGAAATTGTGTCATCATTTTGGCTTTTTACAGCTCTAACTATAATTTTTGACAGAAACTCTTTAATTTTGTCAATTTCTTAAGGATATGCTTTAAGCTTTACAGCTTTGATTCAATCCAGATGGCTTCAGGTGTGCCACACTTCTGTCATAAATACAGGATGTTCACGTTCTAGTTGTTCATTAGAACACAGTGGGAAACTGCAGTAGAACACTGTTGAGCTAACCGACAGACTGCTGCTGCTGTTAAAAGTACATGGTTCAGTTTACGTGTCAGAATGTTTTAATGACATGGATAAGAAAAATATTTGACAACTAAGAGAAAATGTGTGCTTACTGTAGCTTTTGAGAGCACTAACCATAATTTCTATGACAAAAACAACCCTCTTGTTTTGTTGTTTTCTAAAGGAAATGCTTCAAGATGGCTTAATGTTTAAGAGGGCAGGATGTTACAACTAGGTATTCATTAGAACACTGTGGGGAGCTATAGTTGATCATCAGGGAGTTAAAAGACTACTGAAGGCACGTGAAGTACGTTTGACTCTACATTTCAAACTTACTCTGACATGGCTGAGGAAGATGGTCTGAATCACAGAAAATATGCTCTCATTTCAGTTTTGTGAGTCACTTGCATAACCTCTATGAGAAAAGCAAGGGAGAAAACAGTCTTCTCTCAAACATGGTTCATCCAATCCCAGCAGAGGATCAGTATTTCTGGCAGGGTAAAATCACCTTGGAACACATTACAATTCCCAAAATTAGTATGGTAGCACCAGCAAGACCTGTAATGGCTGCCACAACATGTTGTCTGTGTTGGGGCCAGCCAATCAAGGTGCATTTGGGGATACCACCTCCCACCCCACCCCAACATGCACCTTGGGGTCAGGGTGTGCTCTGAATGGCCTACTATATAATTAATTTTCAGTACATATATGCCTATTTTTAAAAAAGAAATCCTTCATGGACCACTGGATCATCTTTTAAAACATGAATGTCTCAGAAATGGGCAAACACATTTACACCAAATCACAAAAGGCCTGCTTTCTTTACATCTAACCTTTTGCCAAATTTCAGATAATTCTGTTCAGTCGTTTTTTCTGTATTGCTTCCCAAAATTTGCAATGAAAATGACCATGATAGATTAATTTTTTGGGACCTTTTCGGAGAGATGAATCTCCTAGAGTAGGCATATGAACTTCTCCCCTTACTGCCTCAGAAGATTATGGATGACAAGGCGCTTACCTAGAGCACCAAGCCTTTTAGAAGGCTTACTATTTTCATTATGATTATCTTCAACAAGCTTGTCTCTTTGTGGAAGGCTTGGTATGTTTGATACTTACTCTAAACAGCTGTTCATCTCTAGTAGTGTTATGCTGTGTGCAGGAGGTTTCTCTCTTACCTATGGTCCAAACTACTCCCACATATTTTTTTTTTAAAAGAACCAATAAATATTGAAAAAACAAAATAATCTGCTAATAGTTATTTCTCTCTCTGAACCTGATGCAGGCAGAAGCTCTGCACACTTGCCTCTTAATCCACTAGTTCAATTGTTGTCTGTAGCTGGTTATTTACCTCTCTTGAGCCTATACAGTCGAGATAAGGAGCACTCTGTCATGTTCAGCTCCATAATATGTTTTTGTCAAAGGGAAACCAAATGCAATGCTAAATACATGTTACTTCCAGGCGAGCAGCCCCCTGCACTTCTCCTACAGCTTGCTTCTCTGTGCAATCAACAAATTGCTGCCATCCACCTACTCCTTGCCCTCATCGACCTGCCCCAGCCACTGAAGTGAATTGAGCTTTGCTAACTCCTCCCAGGGCCACTGTTTTTCTGCCCCAAAAGCATCCGGATAAATTGCATTGTAAATCAGCCCTCCCTCTCCGATGATGTCACTTCTGTAGCTTGTGCCTGTAGGTCGAAGAAAACCTTGCCCAGCTGGCACTTGTGCAGTAGGACATCTGCAAAGTTCACTCAAGGTCACCCACGAGATTCAGCACAGTCTCGGGGCAGTCATTTCTTTTCAGCTGCACTGTGTTAAATTCCCTGTTCTTGCCTTTCCAAGACAGAGGGCGGTAGGGCAACGGGTTAGACCGAGCTTCAGTCTGGAGACAAAGTATTTCTCATTGTCCCAACTGAATATCAACTGAAATTGGATGTAATACCAGTGGGATATTACACTGCTGCAAAGGTAATCAGTAACTTGCCAGAAGTCTTGACGTCTCTTTAAGGTAGAAGCTGTAAGGTCATGGTAAAGCTGTGACCTTTTTGCTGCAGTTCATAATTTCTTCCTTCTCTTCTTAGACGTGCATGTGTGTGAAGATGTCAAGAAATGCTCGTTGTGGGATGGTTCCTGCCATCCTGTGAGTAAAACTTATTTTAATAAGGTCAGTTTCTGATGAAATAGAAAATATTTCTGATACATTCTTTCATGTTCAAACCATCAATGTTTCTAGGTTATGTCATGAACTGTTTAAGATCTTCAAGTTTCAGCAATAAATCCTCATCCTTTTTCTCCAGGGCATGTATTCAACCACGTGTGATGGTGCTCTTCAGAATGCTAGTCAGCCGTAGCCCTTTCCTCGAGGTCGCCAATTTGGTCATCCAGCATTCCCAGGTCTTTTTGCTACTTCTGGAAGCATATTTTCAGAAACATCCGGATGGTGCCAAACTCTTTGACTTTGCTCAGGAATTTTGTAGAAATTCCTATGATACGATAGCAAAGAGATTGTGTATGCTGATCTCACATGGGAGGCCCTGCCCGTACTCCTCTACTCTGTCCTGCTTAGCAGTTTTTGAAGTTAGCATGTCTTTGATTGGCAGGTGTCGCCAACCTGCTAGATGTCATGATGTAACATATGGCAAAGGAACGGGCAAAAAGGGTGGCATGGCTTGGAATAGCACATGATTAACAGAGCTCCAGGCTGAACTCCACCAACTGTCTTGATACTGTACCCTCTTCTGCAGCGAGGCCTCCCTGGACACCTGTACTGGGGTCCCCGAGCGAGGCCCATTGGAGTGGGGGCATTTCTGCTGTTTCTGTGACCGCACCCCCCTCCCCGAGCAGGGATTTCAATTCGGAGCTCCATTTCCTGGCACACAAGATGGCAGAACCTGACATGTTGCACCCCACCTCCTGTGAAGCCTGCGACTGGGGAGCAGAACGCGAAGGCTACACACTGGTGGGGTATGTCGATGGGGACCTCCACCATGCACTAACGGCTGCCCAACAATGTAGAGCACCCGAAGAGACTCCAGTGCACAGCAACCTTTTGGCAACAGTTTGGGCCCTGCTGAGGTGCAGACGCCATGAGGCCATGACCGGGGATGGCAGGACCTGCAGGTATATGTGGACGTGGCAATGAACTGGGATGATAACAAAGCTGCTGGTCCAAGCATGGGCCTTCGTAGGGCCGGATCACACACAGACCGCATGTGGGACGAGCGCAGAGAAAGTAACAGGGGTACTGTACATCAAGCCCTGCTCCTCGCTTGCTTCTGCGGACAGCTTCGGCAGACACCCTGGGGGGTCCTGGTCCCAAAGAAACACTCCACAGACACGAAGCAGCAGCTCCTGAGGTGCACATCTCCCCAGGTGCAGCTTGGGCCAACTCTTACTGTCAACGCACTGTGTGCCCGGCTTGGTGGAGGAGGGTGCTTTCTTTCGCTGAGAGATCCACCACCCCACTGGCAGAGACATCAGTGCTTCTTTATGGCCTGCAATACCTGGAACAGCTGGATGAAAGGGACAATATCATTCGCAGAAGATGGAGGGCTTTTAGCAAGACATGGAGATTATTTGTACACTGGGGAGCAACTGCCTGAACTATCACTCTGTGCCGTACTGGTGGCAGACTAAGATAGCGTGGTGCCACACAAATTATGAACCACCTATGCCTGGCAGCTGAGGCTTGGTGTAGCTCCCCTGTAACTGAGTCCGGCTCCTACCTGCACACACTACTACGCACCTTGGGAATCAAAGTGACTGTTCCCCATCACAGTGCTCCTGACTCAGCTGGTACAGTGGTGTTGGAGCAAATTGAGAGCTGCGTTTGGTGTACTAACTGGCAATCCTGATCAGTTGGGTGCTTCTTGCCTCTGCTCTGCACCCTTTGCACCTCTTTTGCTTTGCTGACACGGGCAAAGCCTTTAAAAAAAAAAAAAGAAAGAGACCACTGAAACTGGGACATTACATCAGTCCTGTGGGTTTGCAAGATGAAACTCACATTCCAATAGCTACTCCGGAAACCAACACAGGACGACCCTGGACACCATCCTGCAAGCTATTGTAGCCTCCCGCAAAGCGGTAGAACTTGAAATAGACACGATGGGCACAAACTTAGGTTTATTAAGGGATGATCACCAGAGGCTAATGGACAGGGTCACCACCACTGAGAGGACACTAAAATAAACATCCACTGAATTATCGCAAATGCATGACCGTATGACCCTTCCCCCCCACCAACTTGTGGCCTTTGATAAACATTACTCAGAAAGTACCTAGAAAAGTGAGACCCTGGAATGAGAAGGATTTACCACAGTTCAGGACATGGTTCTTTTGCGGGACAACTTCAGACATTGCGGTAATGCGGGAACGTGATCAGAAATGCACTATTCTAACGTGATATGTGTGACACCTGGCAGGGCTGTTTACATGTGAAGTCCAAAAACACAGGGCTATATTCACAGACCTTAAAAAGAGACTGAGAACCCTTAAGATCAAATATGCTATGCTCTGTCCTGCCAATGTCGGAGTCACGTATAATGATTCGGTGCTTTTTCTCATGTCTCCTTTGCAACTCTAGGACTGGATTGAGACACTTCTTCCACGGGTGGACGGGGAAGCTTGTGGTCCCCTGAAGAAATCAACGAAACAACCATGTAAGGATAAGTGCTACCGAGCTAGAGCTGCTCTGTTATGCACCCAGGCAGCTCTCAGAGGAGCAAACTCAGACCTACCCCTAGATCTAGAAAACGATACAGGGAAGAGACATAGAATCCGCATGGTCTCCTCCTTTGACTCTGCAGACTCGCCCCAATGATAACTCCTGGCACCTCAGATGAAATCATTTAGACTGGGACCATTTACCAGATGTATGGCATTGCAAGTAAATTGGGAGAAGCTGATTTGTGACTATGTACTTGATGCATACAGGCAACTAGGTGGCTCTGCTTTGGCTGCTTTGGATGTCTCAGACGTAGCTTCTCTACATGACTGCGCAAACTGATCTATTGTATCTGGCCGGACCAGATGATCTGTATTCTGACTGATTTGATCCTGAGGGAGGGGGCCTGGGAAGCAGGATTGGGATCATTTCACTTTACTGACATTATAGATGGCATGATGTGACATTGGGAGGAGCTTAGTTAAGTGCACCCCACCCCCCACTGTGCATTGTAAGCGTGCACAAATGTTGCAGGTTTGCTTAACTGTTTGGATGGGGAGGTTTTATTTCCTTGTCCTGGGGTTGGGGAGTTGGGAAGTTTTTGTTGTTCTTGGGAATTTGTGTTGGATCACCTCCATCTGCTTACCACCTTTCCAACACACACAAGCTATTCTCTTGGACCTGCGTAGGTCTCGGCCTCAATGGCCCAATCTCTTTACTTGCTACGTCAGTACCTCACAATGACATCCTCCCTAACATTTAACTTTTTGTCAGCTGGACTGTCAGGGGGCTTGACAATATGACAAAACGATACAAGGTCTATTTCTACTTGAAAAGAAGGGGGGTGCATGTGGCCTTACTCCAGGAAACTCACCTTACAGCCATAGAACATGGCGCTTTAAGGAAAAGGTGCAGTGGTCAGGTGTATGCCATAACACATTCATCTTTTGCTAGGGGCACCCATATGTGGGTTTGTCCCGAAGTCCAATTGCAGGTAACAAAGGAATAAATAGGCCAGAATGGATGGTATGTCTTGGTGTCGGGGCACCTGACAGGCTAGGATCTAACCATAGTTGGAATATATGCCCCAACTCTGACCAAGGTGGGTTTCTAACTGGGTTGTCCAGCGGATTGAACCTTTTATGACACAGCACTCCTTCTCCTGGGAGGAGATTATAATTTTATTTCAGACCCTCTCCTCAATCAATCGCATCTTCTGAGGGGTGGCTCCCCTGTGGTTCAAACTGCAAGAACTTACCAGGAATGGCAGCATTATTGGGGCCTTGTTGATTCAGGAAGACATCTGCACCCACATGTCAGAGACTATTTATTCTACTCTGGAGTGCATGACCTACATGTCCGACTGGATGCATTCCAGATGTACACAGATCCATCCGGAATGGGGATATCTATGCTGCATGGTTTTCGGATCATAACCCTTTATTGATATCACTAGATTGGCACAGGGAGTGCCCCCGCATCCCGGATTGGTGCTTATGTGTGGAATCTCTGGAGGACCCTGTCTTTCACCAATCAATCGGTGAGGCCATCTGGGACTACTTTCTGGAGTATACTGCCTCCACCGCCCTGCCACTAACAGAGTGGGAGGCCTTTAAAACAGTGATTAGAGGTAGGTGTATAGCAGAAACACTGGGCATCGGGTGCACCCTGTTGATAGAAATTGAAGAAAAAGAAGGGACCCTACAGGCTTTAGAGATGGAGAGATCAGGTAACCCAGAATTAAAGCAACAACTCTTAGAGGCCAAAGAACAGATGGCAGTCTGTACAGAGAAACTAAGATGCTTTGATTACCGAGCCTATATAGTACGGACACATGCCGAATGTGTCAAAGCGGGGACTCTAATGGTATGCCTGGTAAATCCCAAGCCCTTTAACTCAATGATCTCAGAAACAGAGTCTGCTGACGAGGAGCATCTATACAGCCAAGCAGCCATTAATTTAAAGAATGATACCTCCTTGTATGCCCCATGCCCAGAGTAGCCCCTCATCTGCTCAAACATATTTTATTGATGTAATGGCTTGCCACGCCTGGGGGAGGAAGAAGCAATGGAACTGGGTGGCCATATCCCACTACAGGAAGTGCGAGTGGTCCATTAAAATGATGGCGCGGTGAAAGGTGCTTGGTGCAGATGGCTTTCTGGTAGAGTTCTATGCAATGTAAGTGGAAGACTTTGCCCCGAAACTAGTAGAATTGTATGCGCCGACGCTGGAGACAGAGCATTTCCCCACTAATGAAGCTCTTGTGGTCCCGTTATTGAAGCCGGGACGTACCCTTGAGGATGTCCATGCGTACCATTCATTATCAATGCTAAATATGGACTATAAGATTCTTAGCAGAATACTTGCCTCACGCCTTATGCCATCAATTCCCAAAATGATCCACCCTGAACAAACAGGTTTCATTCCAGGCCGTAACTCTGCCATTAAAATCAGAAGGCTCCTATCTCTCCTGGAATCTCCCCTTCTGGATACAGAGGCAGTGGTCATAGTAGCCAACATCGAAAAGGCCTTTGATATCCTAAGATGGGGCTATCTTTACCAGGTTATGTCAAAGGTGGGACTTCCGATAAACTAAGCTCCTCAATGCAGCACCTACAGCTCATGTCAAGATGGGTAGAGTAATCTCGGGCTCCAATGTGGTGTGGAGGGGCACCAAGCAGGGGTGGCCCTTTTCCCCATTTTTGTTTGCCATAGTGGTAGAGTCCTTGGGAAGCGGGGCAAGATCTGGTACATATTTCCATGGGCTGGAACATCGGGAAAGACTTAATAGAATAGCACTGTATGAAGATGATATGATACTATTCCTCCAATGATGCAGAGGGTGATTTGCATGGGGCCAGTTCCCTTTTGGAGTGCTTTGAGATTGCAACAGGTCTTTCAGGTAACTGGACTACTCAATATGCTGTGGTCCAGCCCTGCCTTGCTTGAGTGGGAGGGGATGTTTAACTTCACCACCGAGGTTACTGACGGACTGATTCCATGTACCTCTCTAGCTGGTATCCTGGAGGATTCCCTCGCCCTGGCAAACTTAAAATCATCACTAAATTAATTGATTTGGACCTCTTGATCGGAAAGTGGGAAATCTAGATAAATGGAAGAAAACCCTGCTCGGTGGACGGGCCTGTAGGGCAGGTGGTGTTCCAGGAGGTAACGAGGGGGCAGAGCATTATAGATAAAGCCTGAGTATGGGACCACTTAGTTGGCTGTCTAAAGGAGCCTGTAGAAAACTCCCCATACACTTTCCTTATAACCCCACATGGCTCTGAATTAGTTGGTACCCTGGCTACTTAATTTATAATCCGGGGTGCTGAACACCTGCAACTGTTACAACACAATGTGGGGACAGGGGACTGTGGGCAGAGGCTTGGGGTGGGAGGGCGTGAGGTTGCAGTATTTGTTGGTTACCAGTAGTGCAGGTCATAGCTGCCTTATAGCTCCAAGTGACCCTTCAGCTGGGCCAGAACCAATGGAGCAAGATCCCTTCAATTAGAGTAGTTAATGTAATAGTCACCTCACTGCAACCAATGGGCTGAGCAAGGCCTCCCCCAAGTGCCCAATGAGAAATACAGTAGCAAAATGTAGTCTTTAACCTTGTACGCCCATTTGATATTGAGATGTCTGGTGACAATTCTGTTTGCAGTGTCAGTTTAGTAAGGTGCCTGTGACATTCTCAGTTCTGTGCCTACACCTCTGGGCGCCACCCTGCTCACTGCTTCAGGCCTCTCTGTTCTGCAGAACCCCAAGAGTCCCCTCTTCACTCACTGGCCCAGCATCTTCTCCCTGTGCACTCACCCAAGTAGTGTTAACAGATCAATTTTTTTTTATACTTGCAGGAGTCCCCCATCCCCACCAACCAGCTCCACTGTTGTCTTAAGGTCTTTACAGAGCACCCATCAGTGTGAGTTTCAAGCCACTTGTCTTTCCACAAAATCCTTTTAAGATAGTGGTCAAATGCTACATTGTGTTTCATCACTCTCCTTCACCATCAGACGAGGCCCAAGCCTGGGTGCTCCCTGTTCTCTCTTTCTGTGCAGTCTTCTGTCCGCAGCCCCTGCTATGTGATTTAGACCATTGGGAGGCCCAAGCTGCTCCATCACTATTGTCTGCTTTTCTTAGAGCATGCAGAGGCCTGAGCACCATGCCGGACTTTGCTCTGCTTGGCAATATGGCAGGTGGAGGCTCCTGCACCTCTAAGTCCTTCTGTCTCTCTAGGGCCGGCACTGACCCTGGGTGTTCCATATCTTTCTCAGTCCCAAGTCACTGCTGGAACCCTCGTATGTTTGTGTCCTCTGGTGAAGCACCAGTCCTGATGTTAGCTGATAACACTGGGAAGGAGCAGAGATTATCCTATCTGCTCATTCCATGCTCAGACCACAACCCATGTGAGTGCACTTTTAAGTTAGATAACTGAACATAGGAGCGATGACTGAGTTGCCAAATGTGTTCACAGCACCCAAGTGCAATGTCATTTTAAGATGTTTTGGTCCCGGTGCAAGACATGCTTTTGAGGCCATGTTCTTTCAGGACAACTATTTTATTACACTATGTCTACTTGTTCAAGCCCACATGATGTCAACCAAACTTTTGGAAATTTCAGGGACCCCAAGACTCCTCAAGATGACACTGGGCAAAGAAAGACAGAGTAAGAATGTGAGGTAGGCAAATAGAGGGTCACAGTTTGAGATAAAGAAAAAGAGACAGGTCAGACAGAGAAAGTACTCTTTCCCAGGTGGGCCCTTGGAAGGTGGGGGCCCTGGGCAATTGCCCACTTTGTCCGTGCCTTAAAATGTCGCTGGTTAAGTGACCCCATATCAAGTTCTGGTATGTTAGCTAGCAGCATACTGCATCAGCCTGTAAAGATGTTTTCGCTAGAAAGTCAGGAATGGCTGAAGGTGCCACACATCATAAATTCCATATGTGAAATTAAAAATATAAGAAAAATGCAACACGACTTTTGCACAATTATTTTATTATACTCCCAGGATCTCACTTGAAATGTTTGGCTTGCTACAGTTTATAGAGAATATATCTATTGTGAAATATATGCTAGTGCAAATAACTTTTGCCTAGATTTGTTGGTGGTTGTGCCCTCAGGCACCACTAAAATTCTTCAGCTTGCTTAACTTATTTAAGACAGAATAACTGTGAGAAAATGATTGCCATATTTGGGATTCCAGGTGTAATTAGGTTAAGCTGGGGGTAGAAATGCAGCATTAACAACTTGGAAGACCACTGTAGTTTAGCATGAAAGATAGGCCTTCTCTTCAAAAATTAAGCCTAATCGATATCTGTAGGTGGAACCCTTTACAATCAATGTAACATAGGCACTAGCTTTGCTACCTGCTATTGTACAATCACTAACCTGAAAACCAACTCTTTTGTCATAAACCAAACCTTTAAGATCAACATAGCTTGAACCATAACTGTAAAATCTGTGCAGTTTGAAAAACATACTTTTTATCAAATGCCTGAGCCTGTACAAAATGTGTAATCTAAGAGGTAGCGTTTGCTGGTCAAAGGGATATCTTAGATGTGTTTGCCATGATGAATAGGTAAAACATTTAATATTTGTGCAAACTCTGGGATTGCTAGAGTGCACGAGGCCTGAGTCTGAAAGATCTGTGAGGGATAGCTCTGCTATCCTGGGTGTGAGCATGTGATATTTGTAACTTGATTGATAGCTTTATTGTAAGAGACTTGAGTATTTAAGCTTTGTGTAACCTATGCATCGTGTGACTCACTAACGTATCTATAATATTAAAACACATTTGCTTTTAGAGACCTGTATTTGTTTGAAGTGTGCCCCCAAAAGGATAGAATTTCAGTCATATGTCACTGAAACCTCCAACACAGATTTAGGCACCGGTAAAGATGCAGTACCTACCTATGACATCTCTGTAATCTGAAGGAGGAACAGCTGTCATGGGCATGAACATTTAACATTTGTGCAACCCCAAAGATAGTTCTGGTCAGGTACCTAATCATACAGTATTTAAGTCGATATTAGGGGATGAGTTTCTTGTCTGAAGACTGAACCAATGTGAATTTGGATTGCTTTGCTGCTGAAGTCATATTCTTGTATCAGAGTCTGATCCTAGAAATCCACTCTCAAGCAGGAGTGTACATCATTATTAGCTAAGATACTCCTGTTTGCGCATATTAGATCAGAAGATATTGTAACATTATTTGTTTGTAATCCTAGTTCTGCATTTAGAGGAACTTTCATTAAAGTAACGAAAGTAGAATATTCCTGCGATTTCAGACCACTTCTGTGTAGAAAAGTAAATAACTAAAAAGGCTTGTACAGCATGCAAGGAAGCCATCAAAGGAAAACCTAATTGGGAAGATAGGCCCTAAATTTGAGCAGACTGGGATGCGCTCTGAGCTGGAAGGGCAGGGAGTTCCAAAGGTTGCAGGCAGAGTACAAAAAATGTCTGCCGCCCCATCGAAACTTGTTGATTCCTGGGATAACTGTCATTTAGTTCAAGTGGACCAAAGTCTATGCTTGGGAGAGTGCCAATGAAAGGTCCTGTGAAAATAGTCAGGGCCACCCTTGTAAAGGGCTTTAAGAACCAGACAAAGAACTTTGAGCTTAACTTGCTTGCCGACTGCAAGCCGTTGGTGATGGTCTGCGAAACAAAACTGAATTTAGGCATTTCATAACCAGACAAGCTGATGCATTTTGGAGAGTCTGAAGTTTACTCAACAGAGGTTGCTGAATACCAACATAAAGAGGGTTGCAATAGTCTATCCTTGAGGTGACTAGTGCAACAGTGACCGTTTTCTGAAGTTCTGGAGGGATAAAGGGAAAAATCTTTTTTTTAATTCTTAATAGAAAAAAAAGGATGATGTGACGTGATTAATATGGTCGGAGAAAGAAAGCTTCCCATCGAAGAAGGCTCCTAAGTTTTTTGCTTTTTGAACTGGAGAGCGAAGTGGGCCAAGTTTTTGAGGCCACCAGGAGGCATTCCAAAAGGAATTCAAATAATTGATGACTATGTATACCTTGGTCTCATCTGAATCTAATTTGAGTAAGTTATTCTACATCTAATCAATAATTAGCAACATGCAGTTTCTGAATTTTTTGGCCACCTCTTCAACATTACACGAGATAGACACTATTATATGTGTCTCGTTGGCATAAGAGATAACCGGGAAGCCACAGGAGTGGATCAGGTTTGCCAGAGGGGTAGCAAATAATAAAGAGTGTACGACTTAGTAAGGGCCCATGGGGGACCCTACAAAGGAGAGAGAGAAGGGTTCAGATGTAAATTCCCCTAGGATCTCTATCAGATGGGAAAGGGCTGAGTCTTTCGTGCCAATGCTTTCTAGCCTGTCGATTAGCAGCAAGTGGATGTCAGTATGTAGCGCGGATGACAGGTTGAGAAGAATCAGCGCTGCCTTCTCACCCTTGTCAACTACAGTTCTAATTTCCTCTCTAGTGGCCACTAGGGCTGGCTCTGGACCATGGTTGGGTCTAAAGCCATATTGGAAGGAGTCCAAAAGATTATGTTCATCAAGGAAAGCCATTATATCTGCATTCAATGCTTTCACCAAGATCTTGGCAGACAGAGGATGATACGAGATGGGCCGGTTCCACTTCACGTCGTGGGGGTCAAAGGAGGGCTTTCAAAGCATAGGAAGTACCAAAGCCTTTTTCCAGGCTACAGGAAAGTGTCCAAAAATCATTGTTTCGTTCAAAACTTCTGAAAGATGAACTGATACCGTATCTGACACTCCATGGAGAACATAGGGAGGAGCAAGGATCATCGATACACCGGATTTGATGGCTTCAATGAGTTTAGCAACTTTTTCACCAGAAAGAAGCGTCAAAGCAATGAGGACAATAGATAAGGCACTTGATTTAGCATTACTGGCTCCCTAAGGTTTGTCGTTCTGATTGGAAGTGAATTTATTAGAAAATAAGATTTACATTTCATTGGAAAAAATTCACTAATTTGTTGCACAGTGTTTGGTCAAGACTAATGGTGTTTTGTTAATACAGTTGGCTAGCATTTTCACTGTTTTGAATCACTCTTTGGATGAGTTTTTAGCAATACAGATTTTATCCTTGAAATATTTGTATTTTCTGCTATGATTAACCCATTTAGTGCACCCACACTACCTCCCTGGTGCGGGTCATGACCAGTGGCCGACACCAGAGAGGGGGTTAAAAAAATGTATTTTATTTTTTCATTCCGGGAGACGCGGAAGAACTTCTGCGTCTCCCCGCGCTGACGTCACATTTTTCCCCACCGGAGCAGGCGATCGGGCCCCCCACAGAATATAATAAAATAAATTTAAAAAATGCCCCTCCCTATGAGGCCATTGTTTTTATACATGTGCTTTGTTTGAAGAAAAAAAAAGTAAAAAAGTGATGTAGAGAGACAGTCTCTCTCTCTCTCTCTCTCTCTCTCTATATATATATATATATATATTTTTTTTTTTAATGTTTTGTTTTCCAGGAGCCACAATTGGCCCCCCAGGGAAACCACACATATATAAAAGTGATATATATATCTGTCTTTTGTCTAGTGGCAGTTTTGATGCCATTAAGTAGCGCAGATGGTTTATTGTCCTGCTGCAAAGGATATACATTTATATGTATTTAGCCCAATGGATTAGTAAAGGCAAGCGTTACCTGCGCTTTAAAACAAATGAAATGTATGTGCGGGGGAGACAATGGAGGTATGAGGGGCACTTTTGCTGGGTGGTACAGAGGGAATTAGAAGAGGAGGTCATGGGAGGCAGAGCACCAAAAATGACTACCGCACTGTGTGCCACCAGCGCAAAAGGCTCTGATGATGGGTATGTGGTAAGGTGAAGTAATACTGTTGTTTTTGTTTTTTTCGGTGTCTTCAGAGAATCTGCCGAATCGGAGAAGAAGCGAAGGTAAGGGGACGACATTTCCTATTGGACACATCAAATATACCCACGAGCAATTTTGTGACTCTATCTGCCTTCTACGTAGACAAGTACTTTAGAGGCACAGTAGCAAAGATGGCGTCTCGTTGGATGACTGCTGCTCAAGCCCTAACTCGGGTTATAGAGAACAGCTCTGATGTAGGATCAGAGACTGAGACAGCAGACACTGAGACAGCATCTGAGGGAGAGGACAATGGGGCAGAATCTGGGAGTGATTATTCAGTCGGCGGAGTCCCATCCAACAACACCTCTTCCAGTGATTCTGAAAGAGACGATGACGACAGCCATGCTGTCCCTTCGCAAGCAGAGTCTGTGCAGCAGGACAACATCGGGTTAGCCGAACCCAGACAGCAGGTGCATGCGGCCACAAGCAGAGAGAGTGCTCTCTTGGCAGCCCCCTGTTTAGTTCAGCCCCAAATTCCACCTTTTACTATTGACGCTGGATGTAAAGTCGATACAGCTAACTTTTTGCCAGTCGACTACGTCCATCTTTTTTTGGATGTTGACTTCCCTTCAGGAAATTTTGCAGCAAACAAATTTGCGTGCAGACCAATTTCTTAGGGTGCGTGGAAGCCCTCTACGGCCCCGTTCTAGGGCACGCCAGTGGACTCCCACTTCGCTGGCGAAGTTGAAGATATTTTTGGGCCTTTCGGTCAAAATGGGGTTAGTGCAGAAACCCACCTTGCAGTCCTACTGGACGACTCGCGTGGTTTGGGTAACCCCCATCTTCGCACCATAGATGAGCAGAGATCGTTTTTTGCTACTGCAGCGCATGCTGCATTTCAATGACAATTCTGCTGCATTGCCCTGGGACCATCCAGACTATGACAGGTTGTTCAAAATTCGGCCTGTCGTGGAACATTTGTCTGCCAGGTTTCCAGAGATCTATACTCCTGGAAAGAATATAGCAGTCAATGAGTCCTTGATCCAGTACAAAGGACGGCTGCTTTTCAGACAGTACATTGCGAGCAAAAGAGCTCACTATGGCATAAAACTGTACATGCTGTGTGAGAGCTCTCCTGGCTTTGTGTACAGCTTGAGAGTGTATACAGGGAAGGACTCTACCCTAAACCCTATAGGTTGCCGTCCCGCATTAGGGGTCACAGGTAAGATTGTATGGGAACTTGTCCAGCCACTTCTTCATGAAGGTTATAACCTTTATGTGGACAATTTATATACAGGAGTAAAGCTGTTCAGTGAGCTCTACAAAGCTGGCACTGTTGCCTGCAGTACAGTTTGTTGTAACCACAAAAGATTCCAGCAGGAGATTGTTTGCAAGAAGCTCCTGAAATCCAGAGTACTGCATTGCGCCCCAAAGAACTGCTCGCAGTCAAGTTCTTGGATAGGCGTGATGTATATGTGCTCACTACAATTCATGATGAGAGCACTTTCCCACATCACGGTTTGGGGTCAGATGGCCAAAGTCCTCAAGTCCATCTGTATACTTAATTACAATAAGTACATGGGCGGAGTGGACAAGAACGACCAGGTTTTTCAACCATACAATGCGTGTTGTAAAACTCTCACTTGGTACAAGAAACTGTTTACCCACCTGATCCAGATGGCAACATACAATGCGTATGCTGTTTACTGTCAGTTAACAACAGGAAGACTCATGACTTTCCTTGATTTCCTGTTGTCTGTAATTGAAATCCTCACTGCTGTTACAGAAGCAGCAGCAGCCTCCACCTCATATGTTCTGGAGGATGTGGCAAGGCCTCAGGAGTGACACTTTGCTGATCGCATTCCTAAAACACCCAAAAAGGATCATCCATGTAGTCGCTGTAAAGGGTGCTTGAAGCATGGAAAGCGGCAGGAGAATCGGTATTACTGCCCTCAGTGCCCATCACAACCAGGCCTTTGTGTCCCTACTTGCTTTACGTTGTATCATAGTAAAGCAAAGCCCTGGGAAATCAACTGAGATGGAGCTGCCGTTGGGTAATCCTTTCAGTGGCAGTGCATGGATACCGAACGTCCATGGGCCACTGCTACGTTAGGCAAGGAGCCACAGATTTTTACTTCATCTACTTCAGGAAATCATGGACTTCCTTATGGCCTGCTTGAGACCTAAATCCACTGTCAGAACGTGGTAGGTGTTCTGTTCAAATAACATGCATTATAGTCCCCATACTGCATATACTAGTGGACAGAACATATGCATTAGGATTTCTTCACCAGCATGTCTGCCTTAGTTTCAATGGAGGATATGCTCGCTCATGTTGTGGAATAGGCCTCCCAAGGCATACTTGGACACCCCCAACTTGCATCCACAAACTAGTATAGGATCACTTGGCAATAATACAGGATTAGTCAGGACTCTGATGAGAACAGAGACATGAATGGGTAAGGAAAGCTTATGGTAGGTGTGCCTTCACACGGATATTGCACAGACAGAAGGCAGATAGTATAGGTAGTACAGATGTACATCATCTACACCTATAGATTCAAACCCATTAGTGCCACACCAGCACTGAAGGACAATGACATGTATAGGTCAGTGTTTGACCTGCTTTTCATGTTCATCCTTCATCAGAACTTAGTAGATGTTCAGTTTGCTGTATGATAAGTGCATTACAGTCACAGCACTGCACATAATGTTGGCTGGGACATATACTATGTTCTCACGGACTCCCCTGTGTGCCAAACACAACCCTTTTTCATAGCCTGTGACCTTCTCATTAGGGAACATCACAAGAATTCCCCAGCATGTCTCCCTTAGTTTCAAAGGTAGATATGCTCACTCAGTTTGAGGAATCGCTTTGAATGGCATACTCGGATACCCCCATCTTGCATCCACAAACTGGAAGGAGTTGGATTTAACACAGTGAGTGTGCTAAAGGCACATGAGAAACATGTCTTCCTGAGCCTCAGGTGGCTGTCATGGGAGTCATCATTAAAGGTTTGTCACGCATGCATTCGGTAATGTTAAGGAAGAAGGATGCGGTTACTTGACAGGTGGTAAAATGTAGTCAAACTTATTCCGTTCTGTGGCGTGTGAATGTGATGGGCCCTTGTCTGGCAGCGGTAAGTTAATGTGAGTGCAGTGATTGGTTGAATTGGGCCCGTGGCCGGCGGTACAAAAGGGTTGTTTGTTGTGCGTGAGTGGTATGTGAATGGACCTTAAACAGGTTGGTGCCTGGATGTGGCTTTATGGCCCACCTTTAGAAGGCTTGGTTTCAATATTCAGATACTTTGATAAGTATTCATGCTCCATAATTTCTGGAGGTGCTAAAACCAACAAGTGTGAGTGGTGGTTTAACTTTCACAAACTAGTACCAGGGGAGTCCAAGGGTCCAGAACTTGGGTGGCTCTCACCTGTTTTTCTTCACCCAGAATCCCCTTGAAATCACAAAATTTGCTTAAAAAAACACTTTTGCCTTGCATTTAAATGAGCAGATGTCCAGGGATCTGCAGGCAGCCACAAATTGTCTACCACTCAGCGTTCCATTAAGTCTACAGCGAAAAACTGCCTCACTTTAGTGAGTGGGTAAGTGACCACAACAGGGGAGTACCCAAATCAGATTGTGGAGACATCAAAATGACCTACCACAAAACAGCTCTCGTTTTGTAAGACAGTCACCTGAGTATTTGGTCCTGGGCTTGGCAGCCATATAGGGAATCCTACCAAACCCAGACATTTCTGAAAACTGGACACCCAAGGCAGTCCACGGAAGTGTGGCGTGTTTGGATTTCTCAAAGTTTTCTTACCCAGAATACCCTGCAAAAGTGAAACGTTGATTAAAAACACAATTTTTCTTTTCTTTTTCATCACAGAAACTACAGGGATCCTCAAAATTCCTACCACCCAGTGTTTCTCCACTTGTCCTGATAGAAACACAACCCCACTTGTGTGCCTGCACCTAGTGCCTTCGTCAGGAATGGATGACTCCAGGGTTAACGGTAGCCCTCATGCAAGGACTACCATTGACCCTTTCGTGATCCATTCCTGTTGCGGGCACTAGCCTACCCGCACAGGTGAGGTACCATTTTTATCTGGAGACCTGGGGGAACGCTGAGTAGGAGGAAATTTGTGGCTCCTCTCAGATTCCAGAACTTTCTGTCACCGAAATGTGAGGAAAAAGTGTTTTTTTTAGCCAAATCGTGAGGTTTGAAAAGGATTCTGGGTAACAGAACTTGGTGAGAGTCCCACAAGTCACCCCATCTTGGATTCCCCTAGGTATCTAGTTTTCAAAAACACAGGTTTGGTAGGTTTCCCTAGGTGCCGGCTGAGCTAGAGGCTAAAATCCACAGCTAGGCACTTTGCAAAAAACACATCAGATTTCAATGTAAAAATGTGATGTGTCAATGTTGCTTTTTGGGGCATTTCCTGTCGCGAACATTAGGCCTACCCACGCAAGTGTAGTACCATTTTTGTCGGGAGACTTGGGGGAACACAGAATAGGAAAAAAAAGTGTTATTGCTCCTGGTCTTTCTCTACATTATTTCCTTCCAAATGTAAAACAGTGTGTAAAAAAAGACATCTATTTGAGAAATGCCCTGTAACTCACATGCTAGTATGGGCACCCTGGAATTTAGAGATGTGCAAATAACCTCTGCTTCTCAACACCTTATCTTGTGCCCATTTTGGAAATACAAAGGTTTTCTTGATACCTATTTTTCACTCTTTATATTTCAGCAAATTAATTGCTGTATACCCGGTATAGAATGAAAACCCATTGCAAGGTGCAGCTCATTTATTGGCTCTGGGTACCTAGGGTTCTTGATGAACGTACGAGCCCTATATATCCCCGCAAACATAAGAGTCCAGCAGACGTAACAGTATATTGCTGTAAAAAATCTGACATCGCAGGAAAAACTTAAATACTAAAATGTAGAGAAAAGTAGCTGTTTTTTTCACCTCAATGGCAATATTTTTTTATTTCAGCTGTTATTTTCTGTAGGAAAACTTTGCAGGATCTACACAAATGACCCCTTGCTAAATTCAGAATGTTTAGCTTTCTGGGATCCAGCATTGGTTTCACACCCATTTCTGTCATTAACTGGAAGGAGGCTGAAAGCACAAAAAATAGTAAAAATGGGGTATGTCCCATTAAAATGCCAAAATTGTGTTGAAAAATGTGGTTTTCTGACTCAAGTCTGCCTGTTCCTGAAAGCTGGGAAGCTGGTGATTTTAGCACCGCAAACCCTTTGTTGATGCCATTTTCAGGGGAAAAAAACACAAGCCTTCTTCAGCAGCCCTTTTTTCCAATTTCTCTCTTTTTTTTTTTTTATGACATTTTTGATTGTATTTTGGCTAATTTCTTGGTCACCTCCAGGGGAACCCACAAACTCTGGGTACCTTTAGAATCCCCAGGATGTTGAAAAAAAGGATGCAAATATGGCGTGGATAGCTTATGTGGACAAAAAGTTATGAAGGCCTAAGCGCAAACTACCCCAAATAGCCAAAAAAGGACTCAGCACGGGGTTTGGGGTGAGGCCCAGCAGCTAAGAGGTTAAAGATTTGTAGCCACTGATCAGTTATTTATATTTATATGTGTGATAGGATCTTCACTGACATTTATGAATGCAAAATAAAATAGAAAGCTCACCCCAAAACAATCTGAGTGTTTAGGTTTGAAAGGCAAATTAATATAGATTCTTCGAACAATAGGGCAAGTAGCCCTCAATCAAAGTGGTTTTTGAGGGCAGCTTTAGAAACTATTTTGTCCATTCTAGATTATGAATCAGGACAGCAATTTGGAGAAAGTAAGACTAGATGTCCAAGCTGCTGCTTTACATGGAGACAGTATTAACTATGCAGCACTTGCCACTTTTCCTATAGGTTGTGAGAGCCCTGGGTTTGCCTAGTAAAGTTTGTTGGCCACCCGATAAAGAGAAATGCAAGAATACAGGGATGTGTACATGAACTGCTTGGATGCAACTAGAATCGTAGGAAGTAGGCCATAGTTAAAAAGTTAGATAGATTTCCTCAGTTCTTTCGTTCCATCTCGGTCGAACTTCGGGGCTCATCTCAAATATGCAGAATATAGAGATATTTTTGTCAAAGAAGATGGTTAGTGAAGAAGACATTTGTCCAAAAATAAGAATTATTCTCAGTGCTACCCTACTGAGTGAAAAACAGTATTAGAATCCACCACTGAAAGACCCTGTAGATCGCTTACTCTACGGGTTTGTGTAGAAAAGCCGTTTTCCACAGGAGATACTGCAATGATGCATATTATAAGCTCAAATGGAGGAGTCTATTTAGATGAGGCCAAATTAAGCTAGCATGGTAAAAAAGAATACCATTAAGGCAGGCATATTTTAACTTGTTCAACAACCCTATGATGGCAGGGACTGTTAAGAAAGATTGTTGCAAAGGACCTTTTCTGTAAGCAGTAACAGGTGCCAAATGCACTTTGATAGGGCAGTATTGCAGCTCTGACTGGGCAAGGTAGAGAAGAATCTTGCCATTGAAGTATTTCAGTTCCACCTGAACTGTTGGGATTAGAGGAATTGGTAGAAATGAATAAAGGAACTTCTCCTACAGGCCTATTTAAAGTGCATTGCTCAGAGATCCTGGTGTCCAGATTCTGAAGGCGAAGTCCGGGCACTCTGGTTTTTGAAATGTTGCAAACAGGTTACTTGTGGAACCCCCAAATCCAAGAAGATGCATGATGTTGGCAAGGACCCATTTATGGTTTTCTACGAAGTGCCAGCAGAGAACATATGCTTGTGAGTTCTGTAGTCCTGTAAGGTGTACTGCCTGAATGGACAGATTCCTTACCAACAGCCACTTCCAGATTGTTTGGGCTTTTAGTGAGAGAATTCTGGACGTGGTACTGCCTTGCCTGTTGATGCAGTGCATTGTGGTTGTGTTGTCCATCTATATCAGAATCCTTTTCATTAAAAGAAACGGTAAGATAGCCTTGACAGCTCAATAAACAGTTCTCAACTTCAGTATGTTTATGTGATGTAGGTGGTCCCTTTTTGACCATACACCTTGGAAAGTTAAAGTTTGTGCTAGAGCTCCCAAATCGATCAAGGAAGCATCTGTTACAACTAGTTGATAAAATGAAACTCCTTTTAGAACACTGGACCTCTTACACCACCAAAGAAGTGTGCATCTTGCTAAGAAAGGTAGAAATAACGTATCTGAGATCCCTGATTTTCTAACATACCTGCATAGGTCTCCTATGAATCCTAGCACTTGAGACAAAGAAGGTATAGGCGGGGACCGAACCCAGGAGAGAAGACATCTACTGAGCAGTTACAGCAGGATATGCCTTGATCTGAAGACATTTCTGACACATGGAAGGTGTGCCCCTCTGAAGCAGACTAGAATAGTTATAACCCTTAGTTGTGGACTTCTCAAAATTGATCTGAAGGTCCAGACAGTAATGCTGAGAAATTGTTGAGGTGAAAACTTTAAGAAGTTTCTCTGCAGAATAAGCATCTATTAACCAATATTTCAAGTTTATAAATTGTTTTGATTGGTTAATTAAAACCATTGCAAAAACAAATCATAAAATAAAACCATCTGTAATAAAACCTGCAGACCATGCTGAAAATATTTAAAATGGACAATGTTGTCAATTTTTTGGAATCAAAAGCAAGCCGGAGCCTGCCTAAATGCAGTCTCATCATGTATGAAAAACCTACAGTAAGATGATTGCTTCTGTAACAAGAATCAAAACTAAAATCATTAAAAGTGATGTATATCAAATTCACAAATAAGGAGAGTAAGAATACAGTCATCCGAATCCTGGGGTCTCCCAGCCTCAGGTGGGTAAAAGTCTATTGAAATGTCTTCCGTGTTTCACCAACTGTCAGTTTGACTGTGTTCTTCTGTGGCCCAATGGGTAAAAATAAGAGATTGTTTGTTCCCAGGATACCACTGCCGGCTGTCGCTTGCTGGAGTTTGAACTTAGTCTCTACTGTGCAGGCCCTGCCTTTCGGCTTTTTGTCTTCTTTCAACTATCTTTAAGTACCTCACTGATTGACAGTTCAGCTCTAAGTCCTCAGTGGCAAAACATGCCTTGACTGCCTGTCTGCAACTATGAATGCCTCTGGCATTATGAAAGGACAAAGCATGGATTTGTGCTCACTCAAGAGCTCTTCACATGTGTAGACAAGGTTCAGCATATCCTCCCTGCCTAACTTAAACAGCCGACAAGTGGTTGTGGCTGGACTCCGTTTCCAGGGCAGGAGGTGTAGCAGCGAGGGGAGAACACCCAAGTGGTAGCCTAGGTATTTCTCATTGACAGTTTTGGTGAATACCGCACTCATGTCAATGATCAATACAGGAATAAACAAATACGTTATGTAAGCAAAGGAAGGCTGCCCACATTGTCATGCATTCCAAAAAGGTCAGAAGCACCAACTTCAGACTGAAGGGAAGAACTATTTATTGGTGTAATGTGTTTGCTATTGTGAATCTTAATAATTTTCTGTGCTTCCTTTAAACTGGAATGCCCATGACCTTGCAGATTCATGGCCAGCACAGAGAGTTCTTCTTTTCGGGTCCAGTTTCTGGCAAGTTTGAGATCCAAGCTCAGTCTAAATTCTTCCTAAGTACCTTTCCGTGAACTTCAAAAGTATCTTGAAGAGAGGCCTTTTCCTCTGACAGTTTGGAACAAGCTTCCTTGCTCTCTCATAAGAAAAAATCAGAATTCACGGGCCTCCTGGCATGCAACAACAAACACTTCAACAAGTGGATCACCAACTGCACCAACATTCTGGACGCCAAGAAACAAAGGCACACAGCAAAAACTAGAACACACACCAGCTTGTATAAGGAAGACCTCTGAAAGACCAACTGGCACTACAAACAACTTCAATGGAAACTGAGAACCAGCCAAGAGGAAGTGAAAAATGGTGCTTTCAAAGACGCCCACAGATGCTACCAGCTTATTTGAGAAACCAAGAGGAAGGCCCTCGTCGAACGAATAAACAAGAGCTCCAACAGCAGCAAAGAAATCTTCACTATCTTCTTTTGCAGCAAGATCAGAACCACATACAGCAACTTCACCTTGCAACGGAACCCCCTGACTCTCCAGAATCATCCCAATGATGAACAATGACAAGAGAATCACCACATGGGAAAACAGTCAGCAGAGAGGAAACCACAGCAATCATGAAGACCATGCATTTCGATGCCCCGCTGGTCCCTGACAAAGGAGCGAAATCCTATCAGGAAGGCTCTCACACCAATCCTCAGCAACTCCATCAGTACAGCTACCTTTCAGAAACCATGGAAACTCAACTATCAACGGCCTCCTAAAGAACCCTTCAGCTTGCTTAACCAAATTCACCAAATACCAACGGATATCCCTCCTTTCATTCCCAGTCAAGGCTTGGAAAAAGCAAATAACAAGCTCCTCTCCCACCAACTCCCCAATCACCAGCTTCTAGATGCCAGAAAATCAGTATTTAGGCCCAACCACAGCATGGAAACTGCTCTTACAGCAGCAGCAGATGACATCTGAATGATCTTCGTGGGGATGAAACAGCAGCCCTCCTCTTCCTACAGCCACCAGCAGCCATCAACACCGCCTCCCATCCCATTCTGATCTGAAGACTCCACAAAGAGGCCTCCCCTACTTCTCTGAAGCGCAAGGCTCCTCACTAAGCCTCTTCAACATCTACAACACTCCACTGATTGACATCCCTCTCAAACAAACCACCCAACACCAGGAACAAGTTCACCACATGCCAGATCGAAGTGGCCTCCTGGATGGAATCCACTAGACTCCACTTGGTGGCCACAGACATCGCACAGAGCTATTTTTGCTTTGTCAAAGTTTTTTTTAATGACTTTAAATGGGCTGCTGTGCATCTTGGCTTAAATTAAACATGACGTAGTCAACGCTAGCAGCGCCATAGCGCTTTGATTTTATTTACTCTGAGTCATGTTAAACATTCACAATGCCAATATTTTTTGTATAGGAGAAACGTATTGGCTTTGCCAATGCATGTTTCTGATCTGTCGCATTTTAACTTTTCCCCTCCGATCTCACTAATCTGGTCCGAACCACTACTAATGAGGGAAAATGTGCTTCTAGCCCACAATGGTCCAATATGAAACCCCTCAAACCACTCTGGGAACCTTCTGGTCTCTTTTTTGCCTTTTAGGAAATTTGACAAAGTCCACAGTATCTTTTAACTAGTGCTGGGTGAAGCCATGGCTCCACTCGTTGCCTCTGTTCCGAAGTGCTCCTTTCGCAAAACACCTACTGCATCTTGGTACATGGAAGAGCACAGAATCAATAAGAACCAATGTGACAGTAAGAACCTGAAATGCTTGTGGTGCACGTCCAATGACCACCAAGCAAAAAATCGCCTATAAGGTAGCCACTGCCAACTATCAATTACACCTCAGAACTAGGCATGTTACCTATCTTTCCAAAAAATTTAATTGAAACCTCCTGTAACACCCCTAGAGAAATTTACACCATAGTTAAATATATACTTAATCCCCCTTCAAGCAGCAAAACCTTCTTTCATCCTAGGAGCTTTGCTCCAATTATCTGTGCCTCTTCAACAACAACATTGCAAGCACATTTTCCTAAACAATCCCCACAGAAGATACAATTTCCTCCCTAATGCATCAGCCCCCTGCCCATTCCCAGATCCTCACTGACTTCAAAACCCTTCTGGTGGTAGAGTCCAAGTTTAAATCGGGCTCCCCTAATTATCCGTGTCTTTCTCATATTATCAATCCTTCCCCTTTCATTCTCTATCCTATTCTAACTGAGCAGTGCAATCTTTCCAATTTCTTCACTCTCAAACCCTGAAGAACTGGAATTGTGCCATTATAATTCCCCTTTTGAAGACATCCTCCACTGATCACAACATGTAGGAAAGTACCATCTTGCCTGGCATGTTACCCCCATTTTTCACTGTATATATGTTGTTTTAGTTGTATGTGTCACTGGGACCCTGCCAGCCAGGGCCCCAGTGCTCATAAGTGTGCCCTGTATGTGTTACCTGTGTTATGACTAACTGTCTCACTGAGGCTCTGCTATCCAGAACCTCAGTGGTTATGCTCTCTCATTTCTTTCCAAATTGTCACAGGCTAGTGACCAACTTCACCAATTCACATTGGCATACTGGAACACCCTTATAATTCCCTAGTATATGGTACTGAGGTACCCAGGGTATTGGGGTTCCAGGAGATCCCTATGGGCTGCAGCATTTCTTTTGCCACCCATAGGGAGCTCTGACAATTCTTACACAGGCCTGCCACTGCAGCCTGAGTGAAATAACGTCCACGTTATTTCACAGCCATTTACCACTGCACTTAAGTAACTTATAAGTCTCCTATATGTCTAACCTTTACCTGGTAAAGGTTGGGTGCTAAGTTACTTAGTGTGCGGGAACCCTGGCACTAGCCAAGGTGCCCCCACATGGTTCAGGGCGAATTCCCCGGACTTTGTGAGTGCGGGGACACCATTACACGCGTGCACTACACATAGGTCACTACCTATGTGTAGCTTCACAATGGTAACTCCGAATATGGCCATGTAACATGTCTATGATTGTGGAATTGCCCCCTCAATGACATCCTGGCATTGTTGGCACAATCCCATGATCCCACAGGTCTCTAGCACAGACCTGGGTACTGCCAAACTGCCTTTTCTGGTGTTTCACTGCAGCTGCTGCCAACCCCTCAGACAGGTTTCTGACCTCCTGGGGTCCAGCCAGGCTTGGCCCAGGAAGGCAGAACAAAGGACTTCCTCAGAGAGAGGGTGTTACACCCTCTCCCTTTGGAAAAAGGTGTTAAGGCAGGGGAGGAGTAGCCTCCCCCAGCCTCTGGAAATGCTTTCATGGGCACAGATGGTGCCCATTTCTGCATAAGCCAGTCTACACCGGTTCAGGGACCCCTCAGCCCTGCTCTGGTGCGAAACTGGACAAAGGAAAGGGGAGTGACCACTCCCCTGACCTGCACCTCCCCTGGGAGGTGCCCAGAGCTCCTCCAGTGTGCTCCAGACCTCTGCCATCTTGGAAACAGAGGTGCTGCTGGCACACTGGACTGCTCTGAGTGGCCAGGGCCAGCAGGTGACGTCAGAGACTCCTTCTGATAGGCTCCTTCAGGTGTTGCTAGCCTATCCTCTCTCCTAAGTAGCCAAACCCTCTTTTCTGGCTATTTAGGGTCTCTGCTTTGGGGAATTCCTTAGATAACGAATGCAAGAGCTCATCCGAGTTCCTCTGCATCTCTCTCTTCACCTTCTGCCAAGGAATCGACTGCTGACCGCGCTGGAAGCCTGCAAAACTGCAACAAAGTAGCAAAGACGACTACTGCAACACTGTAACGCTGATCCTGCCGCCTTCTCGACTGTTTTCCTGGTGGTGCATGATGTGGGGGTAGTCTGCCTCCTCTCTGCACTAGAAGCTCTGAAGAAATCTCCCGTGGGTCGACGGAATCTTCCCCCTGCAACCGCAGGCACCAAAGAACTGCATCACCGGTCCTCTGGGTCTCCTCTCAGCACGACGAGCGAGGTCCCTTGAACTCAGCAACTCTGTCCAAGTGACTCCCACAGTCCAGTGACTCTTCAGTCCAAGTTTGGTGGAGGTAAGTCCTTGCCTCCCCACGCCAGACTGCATTGCTGGGAACCGCGTGTTTTGCAGCTGCTCCGGCTCCTGTGCACTTTTCCAGGATTTCCTTTGTGCACAGCCAAGCCTGGGTCCACGGCACTCTAACCTGCATTGCACGACCTCCTGAGTTGTCCTCCGACGGCGTGGGACTCTCTTGTGCAACTTCGGGTGAGCACAGTTTCACTCCACTTTGTAGTGCCTGTTCCGGCACTTCTCCGGGTGCTGCTTGCTTCTGAGAGGGCTCCTTGTCTTGCTGGACGCCCCCTCTGTCCCCTCACGCAATTGGTGACATCCTGGTCCCTCCTGGGCCACAGCAGCATCCAAAAACCCTAACCGCGAGCTTTGCAGCTAGCAAGGCTTGTTTGCGGTCTTTCTTCAGGAAAACACTTCTGCACGACTCTCCACGGCGTATGACATCCATCCTCCAAAGGGGAAGTTTCTAGCCCTTGTCGTTCTTGCAGAATCCTCAGCTTCTACTGTCCAGTAGCAGCTTCTTTGCACCCACAGCTGGCATTTCCTGGGCATCTGCCCACTCCCGACTTGGTCGTGACTTTTGGACTTGGTCCCCTTGTTCCACAGGTACTCTCGTCTGGAAATCCATCGTTGTTGCATTGCTGGTTTTGGTCTTTCCTGCAGAATTCCCCTATCACGACTTCTGTGCTCTTTGGGGAACTTTAGTGCACTTTGCACTCACTTTTCAGGGTCTTGGGGTGGGCTATTTTTCTAACCCTCACTGTTTTCTTACAGTCCCAGCGACCCTCTACAAGGTCACATAGGTTTGGGGTCCATTCGTGGTTCGCATTCCACTTTTGGAGTATATGGTTTGTGTTGCCCCTATCCCTATGTGCCCCCATTGCATCCTATTGTAACTATACATTGTTTGCACTGTTTTCTAATACTATACTGCATATCTTTGGTATTGTGTACATATATCTTGTGTATATTTGCTATCCTCATACTGAGGGTACTCACTGAGATACTTTGGCATATTGTCATAAAAATAAAGTACCTTTATTTTTAGTATATCTGTGTATTGTGTTTTCTTATGATATTGTGCAAGTGACACTAGTGGTACTGTAGGAGCTTCACTCGTCTCCTAGTTCAGCCTAAGCTGCTCTGCTAAGCTACCATTATCTATCAGCCTAAGCTGCTAGACACCCTATACACTAATAAGGGATACCTGGGCCTGGTGCAATGTGTAAGTACCCCTTGGTACTCACTACAAGCCAGCCAAGCCTCCTACATTGGTTGTGCAGCGGTGGGATAAGTACTTTGCAACTACTTACCACTTTTGTCACTGTACTTTTCATAAGAGAAAAATATACAAAACAAGTTCAGTGTATGTACACCTAACCAAAAAGTTTTGCTTTTCTTCTCTCACTTCTTTACTAAGTGCTGAAAAGTACCTCTAAACTTTCTAAAAAGTTTTAAAAGTTTTTTTTTCTGTCTTTCAAAAATTTCTGAAAAACTTTTTTCTCACTTTTTCTATCCCTTAAACACTTTCTAAAATGTCTGGCACAGGCCAAACTGTTGATCTGTCCAAACTTGCTTATGATCACCTTAGCTGGAAAGGAGCAAGGAGTCTCTGCATAGAAAGAAATTTAGGGGTAGGGAAGAATCCCTGTAGAGAACTGTTGGTTAATATGCTCATTGAACAAGATAAGACCAGAGTTGGCACTTCTGTTGAGAAATTAGCTGATGGTTCCCAATCTGACCCTGGGGCACCCCTGGCAAAAGATTTAGAAGGGAAACTTCCTAGCCTGCCCATTAGCAGACAACCTAGCATAGCTGGTACTGATGTAGAGTCACATCACAGTAATAGTGTTGCCTCACATCACAGTAAGAGTATTCCTTCTCATCATAGTAGAAGTGCTATTTCTGTTAGCCAGGTTGTTAGAGTGCCATCTGTTAGGGCCAGGTCTCCTTCTGTTCATTCTCACCATACTTCTGTTTCAAGGCATGTCCCTCCCACCCACCCTGATGACAGAGTGTTAGAAAGGGAACTCAATAGATTGAGAGTGGAGGAATCCAGGCTGAAGCTCAAGAAGCAACAGCTGGATTTAGATAGGCAGTCCTTAGAGATAGAAAGAGAAAGACAGAAAATTGGGTTTGAAACCCATGGTGGCAGCAGCAGTATTCCCAATAGTCATCCTGCAAGAGAGCATGATTCTAGGAATCTGCACAAGATAGTTCCCCCTTATAAGGAGGGGGATGACATTAACAAGTGGTTTGCTGCACTTGAGAGGGCCTGTGTTGTACAGGATGTCCCTCAAAGGCAGTGGGCTGCTATCCTATGGCTATCATTTAGTGGAAAGGGTAGGGATAGGCTCCTTACTGTAAAAGAAAGTGATGCCAATAATTTTGCAGTTCTTAAGAATGCACTCCTGGATGGTTATGGCTTAACCACTGAACAGTACAGGATGAAGTTCAGAGAAACCAAAAAGGAGTCTTCACAAGACTGGGTAGACTTTGTTGACCATTCAGTGAAGGCCTTGGAGGGGTGGTTACATGGCAGTAAAGTTACTGATTATGAAAGCCTGTATAACTTAATCCTGAGAGAGCATATTCTTAATAATTGTGTGTCTGATTTGTTGCACCAGTACCTGGTGGACTCAGATCTGACCTCTCCCCAAGAATTGGGAAAGAAGGCAGACAAATGGGTCAGAACAAGGGTGAACAGAAAAGTTCATACAGGGGGTGACAAAGATGGCAAGAAAAAGGATGGTAAGTCTTCTGACAAGGGTGGGGACAAATCTAAAAATTAGTCTTCATCAGGCCCACAAAAACACTCTGGTGGGGGTGGTGGGCCCAAATCCTCTTCAAATCAAAACAAAGAAAAGAAACCATGGTGCTATTTATGTAAAATAAAAGGCCATTGGACAACAGATCCCAGTTGTCCAAAGAAAAGCACCAAGCCTCCTACCACTACAACCCCTGCTGCTACACCTAGTGCCCCTAGTAATAGCATTGGTGGTGGGAACAAACCTACTAATAGCCAATCCAAGGGAGTAGCTGGGCTCACTATTGGTAACTTAGTTGGGGTTGGTCTGATTAGGGAGACCACAGAGGCTGTGTTAGTCTCTGAGGGGGCTATTGATTTAGCCACCTTGGTTGCTTGTCCCCTTAACATGGATAAGTACAAGCAACTACCCCTAATAAATGGTGTTGAGGTTCAGGCCTACAGGGACACAGGTGCCAGTGTTACAATGGTAATAGAGAAACTGGTCCACCCTGAACAACACCTACTTGGTCACCAGTACCAAGTAACCGATGCTCAAAACAACACCCTTAGCCACCCCATGGCTGTTGTGAATCTCAACTGGGGGGGGGGGGGTTACTGGCCCAAAGAAAGTTGTGGTTGCCTCAGATTTACCTGTAGACTGTCTATTAGGAAATGATTTAGAGACATCAGCTTGGGCAGAAGTGGAGTTGGAGGCTCATACAGCAATGCTGGGCATTCCAGGGCATATTTTTGCTTTGACCAGGGCTCAGGCCAAAAAGCAAAAAGGACAGGGTGATTTGGATCCTGGAAGAATGGACCAAGTGCTCCCTAAAGCTAGGGCTAGTAAAGGTAAAACACTACCTACTATCCCTCCCTCTACAGTGGATTCTACTTCTGAGGAAGAAGAATTTCCACCCTGTGCAGAACCTACACCAGAGGAGCTGGAAGGAGACACTGCTGAGCTTTTGGGTGAAGGGGGGCCTGCCAGGGAGGAGCTGAGTGTGGCACAGCATACCTGTCCCACACTAGAGGGTCTAAGGCAGCAAGCTGTCAAACAAGCAAATGGGGATGTCAGTGACTCACACAGAGTTTACTGGGAGGACAACCTCTTGTACACTGAAGCAAGGGATCCAAAACCTAGAACTGCCAGGAGATTGGTGATTCCTCAGGAGTACAGAAAGTTCCTCCTAACTCTAGCCCACAACATTCCCTTAGCTAGACATTTGGGGCAAATGAAAACTTGGGACAGGCTTGTCCCCTTGTTTCATTGGCCTAGAATGTCAGAGGACACAAAGGAATTTTGTAAGTCCTGTGAAACCTGTCAAGCCAGTGGCAAGACAGGTGGCACCCCAAAGGCACCCCTTATCCCACTGCCTGTGGTTGGGGTTCCCTTTGAAAGGGTAGGAGTTGACATAGTTGGCCCCCTTGACCCTCCTACTCCTTCAGGCAATAGGTTTATCTTGGTGGTAGTGGACCATGCCACCAGATACCCTGAAGCTATTCCTCTAAGGACCACTACAGCTACTGCAGTGGCAAAGGCCCTCCTGGGAATCTTTTCCAGGGTGGGCTTCCCAAAAGAGGTGGTATCAGACAGGGGAAGCAATTTCATGTCTGCTTACTTAAAGGCCATGTGGAAGGAGTGTGGTGTTACATACAAGTTCACTACACCCTATCATCCACAAACAAATGGACTGGTGGAGAGATTTAACAAAACTCTCAAAGGCATGATTATGGGACTCCCTGAAAAACTCTGCAGGAGATGGGATATCCTGTTACCTTGCCTCCTTTTTGCTTACAGGGAGGTACCCCAGAAAGGAGTGGGCTTCAGCCCCTTTGAACTCCTATTTGGTCACCCTGTGAGAGGTCCTCTAACACTTGTTAAGGAGGGTTGGCAACAACCTTTAAAAGCTCCAAAGCAAGACATAGTGGACTATGTACTTGGCCTCAGATCTAGGATGGCTGAGTACATGAAAAAGGCCAGTAAAAACCTTCAGGCCAGCCAAGAGCTCCAGAAGCAATGGCATGACCAGAAGGCTGTTTTGGTTCAGTACCAACCAGGGCAGAAAGTGTGGGTCTTGGAGCCTGTGGCCCCAAGAGCACTCCAAGACAAATGCAGTGGACCCCACATTATTGTTGAAAAGAAGGGTGAAGTCACCTACTTAGTTGACTTAGGCACTGCCAGGTGTCCCCTTAGGGTGCTCCATGTCAATCGCCTGAAACCCTACTATGACAGGGCTGATCTCACCCTGCTCATGGCAACAGATGAGGGACAGGAAGAAGAGAGTGACCCTCTGTAGGAGGCTGGACTGGCTTGTAGTGAGTACCAAGGGGTACTTGCACCTTGCACCAGGCCCAGTTATCCCTTATTAGTGTATAGGGTGTCTAGCAGCTTAGGCTGATAGATAATGGTAGCTTAGCAGAGCAGCTTAGGCTGAACTAGGAGACGTGTGAAGCTACTACAGTACCACTTAGTGTCATATGCACAATATCATAAGAAAACACAATACACAGTTATACTAAAAATAAAGGTACTTTATTTTTATGACAATATGCCAAAGTATCTTAGAGTGTACCCTCAGTGAGAGGATAGGAAATATACACAAGATATATATACACAATAGCAAAAATATGCAGTATAGTCTTAGAAAACAGTGCAAACAATGTATAGTTACAATAGGATGCAATGGGGAAACATAGGGATAGGGGCAACACAAACCATATACTCCAAAAGTGGAATGTGAACCACGAATGGACCCCAAACCTATGTGACCTTGTAGAGGGTCGCTGGGACTATTAGAAAATAGTGAGAGTTAGAAAAATAACCCTCCCCAAGACCCTGAAAAGTGAGTGCAAAGTGCACCAAAGTTCCCCTAAGGACAAAATAGTCGTGTTAGAGGGAAAATGCAAGGAAAACACAAATCAGCAATGCCACAACGATGGATTCCTGACTGAGAGTACCTGCGGAACAAGGGGACCAAGTCCAAAAGTCACAAGCAACTCGGAGATGGGCAGATGCCCAAGAAATGCCAGCGGTTGGTGCAAAGAAGCTCTTACTAGGCTGAAGAACTGTGAATACTGCAAGAACGACAAGGGCTAGAGACTTCCCCTTTGGAGGATGGATCCCCCACGCCTTGGAGAGTCGTGCAGAAGTGTTTTCCCGCCGGATGGACGCCAACAAGCCTTGCTACACGCAAATCGTGCGTTTGGCGTTTTTGGACGCTGCTGGGGCCCAGGAGGGACCAGGAGGTCGCAAATTGGACCTGCAGAGAGAGGGGACGTCGAGCAAGACAAAGAGCCCTCACTGAAGCAGGTAGCACCCGGAGAAGTGCCAGAAACAGGCACTACGAGGATGCGTGAAACGGTGCTCGCCGAAGTTGCACAAAGGAGTCCCACGTCGCCGGAGACCAACTTAGAAAGTAGTGCAATGCAGGTTAGAGTGCCGTGGACCCAGGCTTGGCTGTGCACGAAGGATTTCCGCCGGAAGTGCACAGGGGCCGGAGTAGCTTGCAAAGTCGCGGTTCCCAGCAATGCAGCCCAGCGAGGTGAGGCAAGGGCTTACCTCCACCAAACTTGGGCTGAAGAGTCACTGGACTGTGGGGGTCACTTGGACGGTGTCGCTGGATTCGAGGGACCTCGCTCGTCGTGCTGAGAGGAGACCCAAGGGACCGGTAATGCAGCTTTTTGGTGCCTGCGGTTGCAGGGGGAAGATTCCGTCGACCCACGGGAGATTTCTTCGGAGCTTCTGGTGCAGAGAGGAGGCAGACTACCCCCACAGCATGCACAAGCAGGAAAACAGTCGAGAAGGCGGCAGGGTCAGCGTTACAGAGTTGCAGTAGTCGTCTTTGCTACTATGTTGCAGGTTTGCAGGCTTCCAGCGCGGTCAGCGGTCGATTCCTTATCAGAAGGTGAAGAGGGAGATGCAGAGGAACTCGGCTGAGCTCATGCATTCATTATCTAAAGTTTCCCCAGAGACAGAGACCCTAAATAGCCAGAAAAGAGGGTTTGGCTACCTAGGAGAGAGGAAAGGCTACTAACACCTGAAGGAGCCTATCACAAGGAGTCTCTGACGTCACCTGGTGGCACTGGCCACTCAGAGCAGTCCAGTGTGCCAGCAGCACCTCTGTTTCCAAGATGGCAGAGGTCTGGAGCACACTGGAGGAGCTCTGGACACCTCCCAGGGGAGGTGCAGGTCAGGGGAGTGGTCACTCCCCTTTCCTTTGTCCAGTTTCGCGCCAGAGCAGGGGCTAAGGGGTCCCTGAACCGGTGTAGACTGGCTTATGCAGAATTGGGCACATCTGTGCCCAACAAAGCATTTCCAGAGGCTGGGGGAGGCTACTCCTCCCCTGCCTTCACACCATTTTCCAAAGGGAGAGGGTGTCACACCCTCTCTCAGAGGAAGTTCTTTGTTCTGCCATCCTGGGCCAGGCCTGGCTGGACCCCAGGAGGGCAGCTGCCTGTCTGAGGGGTTGGCAGCAGCAGCAGCTGCAGAGAAACCCCAGGAAGGGCAGTCTGGCAGTACCAGGGTCTGTGCTACAGACCACTGGGATCATGGAATTGTACCAACAATGCCAGGATGGCATAGAGGGGGCAATTCCATGATCATAGACATGTTACATGGCCATATTCGGAGTTACCATGGTGAAGCTACATATAGGTAGTGACCTATATGTAGTGCACGCGTGTAATGGTGTCCCCGCACTCACAAAGTTCAGTGAATTGGCTCTGAACAATGTGGGGGCACCTTGGCTAGTGCCAGGGTGCCCTCACACTAAGTAACTTTGCACCTAACCTTTACCAGGTAAAGGTTAGACATATAGGTGACTTATAAGTTACTTAAGTGCAGTGTAAAATGGCTGTGAAATAACGTGGACGTTATTTCACTCAGGCTGCAGTGGCAGGCCTGTGTGAGAATTGTCAGAGCTCCCTATGGGTGGCAAAAGAAATGCTGCAGCCCATAGGGATCTCCTGGAACCCCAATACCCTGGGTACCTCAGTACCATATACTAGGGAATTATAAGCGTGTTCCAGTAAGCCAATGTAAATTGGTAAAAATGGTCACTAGCCTGTCAGTGACAATTTGGAAAGAAATGAGAGAGCATAACCACTGAGGTTCTGATTAGCAGAGCCTCAGTGAGACAGTTAGTCACTACACAGGTAACACATTCAGGCACACTTATGAGCACTGGGGCCCTGGGTTACCAGGGTCCCAGTGACACATACAACTAAAACAACATATATACAGTGAAAAATGGGGGTAACATGCCAGGCAAGATGGTACTTTCCTACACAACCCCCCCCCAAACGAAGGACAATAAGACTAGCCATTACCTGATGAGTCTTCATTGTCTAAGTGGAAATATCTGGAGAGTCCATCTGCATTGGAGTGGCTACTCCCAGGTCTATGTTCCACTGTATAGTCCATTCCCTGTAGGGATATGGACCACCTCAACAATTTAGGATTTTCACCTTTCATTTGTTTTAGCCAAAGTAGAGGTTTGTGGTCTGTCTGAACAATGAAGTGAGTGCCAAACAGGTATGGCCTCAACTTCTTCAGAGCCCAGACCACAGCAAAGGCCTCCCTCTCAATGGCAGACCAACGCTTTTCTCTAGGGGTCAACCTTCTACTAATAAAAGCAACAGGTTGATCCTGGCCCTCAGAATTAAGTTGTGATAGGACTGCCCCTACTCCTAATTCAGATGCATCAGTTTGGACATAGATTTTTTTAGAGTAACAAGGGCTTTTCAGGACAGGTGCAGAGCACATGGCCTGCTTCAGCTCCTCAAAAGCTTTCTGACAGTTTGCTGTCCATAATACCTTTTTAGGCATTTTCTTGGATGTGAGGTCATTAAGAGGGGCTGCAATGGAGCCATAGTTCTTAATGAACCTCCTGTAATACCCAGTGAGGCCTAGGAAGGCTCTCACCTGAGTCTGAGTGGTAGGGGGAACCCAATCAATAATAGTTTGGATTTTCCCCTGAAGTGGTGCAATCTGTTCCCCACCAACAAGGTGTCCCAGATAAACCACCTTACCCTGCCCTATCTGGCACTTTGAAGCCTTGATAGTGAGGCCTGCCTTTTGCAGGGCCTCCAAAACTTTCCAAAGGTGGACCAGGTGATCATCCCAGCTGGAGCTAAAGACAGCTATATCATCCAAATATGCTGCACTGAAAGCTTCCAGCCCTTGCAGGACTGTGTTCACCAACCTCTGAAAAGTGGCAGGTGCATTTTTCAAACCAAAAGGCATTACAGTAAACTGGTAATGTCCTCCAATGGTAGAAAATGCAGTCTTAGGTTTAGCATCTTCTGACATTTTGATCTGCCAATACCCTGCAGTCAAATCAAAAGTGCTTAGATACTTGGCAGATGCCAGTGTATCTATTAGCTCATCTGCCCTGGGTATAGGGTGAGCATCAGTTTTGGTTACCAAGTTGAGACCTCTATAGTCTACACAAAACCTCATTTCCTTCTTTCCATCTTTAGAATTGGGTTTTGGTACCAGTACCACAGGAGAAGCCCATGGACTGTCAGAGTGCTCAACCACTCCTAGTTCCAACATCTTCTGAACTTCTTGCTTTATGCAGTCCCTGACATGGTCAGGCTGCCTATAGATCTTACTTTTGAAAGGTAAACTGTCTCCCGTATCTATAGTGTGTTCACACCAAGAAGTGGTGCCTGGCACAATGGAGAAGAGTTCTGAAAATTGTCCTAGGAGATTTATGCAATTATCTTTCTGCTCAGCAGTAAGACAATCAGCCAAAACTACACCTTCCACAAGAGCATCTTGTTCTGTGGAAGAGAAGAGATCAGGTAGAGGATCACTGTCTTCTTCCTGTCCCTCATCTGTTGCCATGAGCAGGGTGAGATCAGCCCTGTCATAGTAGGGTTTCAGGCGGTTGACATGGAGCACCCTAAGGGGACTCCTGGCAGTGCCTAAGTCAACCAAGTAGGTGACTTCACCCTTCTTTTCAACAATTGTGTGGGGTCCACTCCATTTATCTTGGAGTGCTCTTGGGGCCACAGGCTCCAAGACCCACACTTTCTGCCCTGGTTGGTACTGAACCAAAACAGCCTTCTGATCATGCCATTGCTTCTGGAGCTCTTGGCTGGCCTGAAGGTTTTTACTGGCCTTTTTCATGTACTCAGCCATCCTTGATCTGAGGCCAAGTACATAATCCACAATATCCTGCTTAGGAGCTTTTAAAGGTTGTTCCCAACCCTCCTTTACAAGTGTGAGTGGACCCCTAACAGGGTGTCCAAAAAGAAGTTCAAAGGGGCTGAAGCCCACTCCTTTCTGGGGTACCTCCCTGTAGGCAAAAAGGAGGCATGGTAGAAGGATATCCCATCTCCTGCGGAGTTTTTCAGGGAGTCCCATAATCATGCCTTTGAGAGTTTTATTAAATCTCTCCACCAGTCCATTTGTTTGTGGATGATAGGGTGTTGTGAACTTGTAAGTTACACCACACTCCTTCCACATGGCCTTTAAGTATGCAGACATGAAATTGCTTCCTCTGTCTGATACTACTTCCTTTGGGAAGCCCACCCTGGAAAATATTCCCAGGAGGGCCTTTGCCACTGCAGGAGCTGTAGTGGTCCTTAAAGGAATTGCTTCAGGATATCTTGTGGCATGGTCCACTACCACCAAGATAAACCTATTGCCTGAAGCAGTAGGAGGGTCAAGGGGGCCAACTATGTCAACCCCTACCCTTTCAAAGGGAACCCCAACCACAGGCAGTGGGATAAGGGGTGCCTTTGGAGTGCCACCTGTCTTGCCACTGGCTTGACAGGTTTCACAGGACTTACAAAATTCTTTTGTGTCCTCAGACATCCTAGGCCAATGAAACAGTGGTACCAATCTGTCCCAAGTTTTCATTTGACCCAGGTGCCCAGCTAAGGGAATGTCATGTGCCAGTGTTAGGAGGAACTTTCTGTACTCCTGAGGAATCACTAATCTCCTGGCAGCTCCAGGTTTAGGATCCCTATGCTCAGTGTACAAGAGGTTGTCCTCCCAGTAAACTCTGTGTGAGTCACTGACATCCCCATTAGCCTGTTTGACAGCTTGCTGTCTGAGACCCTCTAATGTGGGACAGGTTTGCTGTGCCACACTCAGCTCCTCTCTGGCAGGCCCCCCTTCACCCAAAAGCTCAGCAGTGTCTGCTTCCAGCTCCTCTGGTGTAGGTTCTGCACAGGGAGGGAATTCTTCTTCCTCAGAAGTAGAATCCACTGTAGAGGGAGGGATAGTAGGAAGTGGTTTGCTTCTACTAGCCCTAGCTTTAGGGAGCACTTGGTCCATTGTTCCAGGATCCAAGCTTCCCTGTCCTTTTTGCTTTTTGGCCTGAGCCCTTGTCAAAGCAAAAATATGCCCTGGGATGCCCAGCATTGCTGCATGGGCCTCCAACTCCACATCTGACCAAGCTGATGTCTCCAAATCATTCCCTAATAGACAGTCTACAGGTAAATCTGAAGCTACCACAACTTTCTTTGGACCAGATACCCCCCCCCCAGTTGAGATTTACAACAGCCATGGGGTGGCTTTGTGTTATGTTGTGAGCATCGGTTACTTGGTACTGGTGTCCAAGTATGTGTTGTTCAGGGTGCACCAGTTTCTCAATCACCATTGTGACACTGGCACCTGTGTCCCTGTAGGCCTGGACCTCAACACCATTTATTAGGGTTAGTTGCTTGTACTTCTCCAAGTTATGGGGGCAAGCAACCAAAGTGGCTAAGTCAATAGCCCCTTCAGAGACTAAAGTAGCCTCTGTGGTCTCCCTAATCAGACCAACCCCAACTAAATTACCAAAAGTGAGCCCAGCTACTCCCTTGGATTGGCTATTAGTAGGTTTGCTCCCACCACCACTGCTATTAGTAGGGACACTAGGTGTAGCAGTAGGGGTTGTAGTGGTAGGAGCTGTGGTGCCTTTCTTTGGACAACTGGGATCTGTTGTCCAATGGCCTTTTATTTTACATAAATAGCACCATGGTTTCTTTTCCTTGTTCTGATTAAAGGAGGATTTGGGCCCACCACCCCCACCAGAGTGTTTTTGTGGGCCTGATGAAGACTCATTTTTAGATTTGTCCCCACCCTTGTCAGAAGACTTACCATCCTTCTTTTTGTTGCCATCTTTGTCACCCCCTGTATGAACTTTTCTGTTCACTCTTGTTCTGACCCATTTGTCTGCCTTCTTTCCCAATTCTTGGGGAGAGGTCAGATCAGAGTCCACCAAGTACTGGTGCAACAAATCAGACACACAATTATTAAGAATATGCTCTCTCAGGATCAAGTTATACAGGCTGTCATAATCAGTAACTTTACTGCCATGTAACCACCCCTCCAAGGCCTTCACTGCCTGGTCAATGAAATCAACCCAGTCTTGTGAAGACTCCTTTTTGGTATCTCTGAACTTTATCCTGTACTGTTCAGTGTTTAAGCCATAACCATCCAGGAGTGCATTCTTAAGAACTTGGAAATTGTTAGCATCATTTTCTTTTACAGTAAGGAGCCTATCCCTACCTTTTCCATTAAATGATAGCCATAGGATAGCAGCCCACTGCTTTTGAGGGACATCCTGTACAGCACAGGCCCTCTCAAGTGCAGCAAACCACTTGTTAATGTCATCCCCCTCCTTGTAAGGGGGAACTATCTTATGCAGATTCCTGGAATCATGCTCTTTTGCAGGATGACTATGGGGAATACTGCTGCTGCCACCATGGGTATCTAAACCCATTTTCTGTCTTTCCCTCTCTATTTCTAAAGACTGTCTATCCAAATCCAGCTGTTGCTTCTTGAGCTTCAGTCTGGTTTGCTCCACTCTCAATCTATTGAGCTCCCTTTCTAACAATCTGTCATCAGGGTGGGTGGGAGGGACATTTCTAGATACAGAGGTATGATGGGAATGAACAGAAGGAGACCTGTCCCTTACCAAGGGCACCCTAACAGCTTGGCTACCAGCATAATGTGAGAGCACATCATCAGTATGATGTGATTCAACCTCTGTACCAACTATGCTAGACTGTCTAGTAATGGGCAGGCTGAGAAGTTTCTTTCCTGAACCTTTTCCTGGGGGAGTCCCTGGATCAGATTGAGAACCATTAGCTACTTTTTCTACAGATTGGGCACTTATGGCCTTATCTTGTACTCTAAGCATATTAATTAACAGTTCTAAGGAAGGATTCTTCCCTACACTCAAACCTCTCTCTATGCAGAGACTCCTTGCTCCTTTCCAGCTAAGGTGATCATATGCAAGTTTGGACAGTTCAACTTTTTGGCCTGTGCCAGACATTTATAGAGAGAGTTAAAGTGATAGACAAAGAGAAAAAAGTTTTCAGAACTTTTTGGAAAGACAGAAAAAACTTTTTAAACTTTTAAGTACTTTTTGAAAGTTTAGAAGTACTTTTCAGCACTTAGAAAAGAGTGAAAAGAGGAAATGCAAAACTTTTTGGCTATGTGTATATACACTGACCTTGTTTTGTATATTTTTCTCTTATGAAAAGTACAATGACAAGAGTGGTAAGTAGTCTCAAAGCACTTATCCCACCGCTGCACAACCAATGTAGGAGGCTGGACTGGCTTGTAGTGAGTACCAAGGGGTACTTGCACCTTGCACCAGGCCCAGTTATCCCTTATTAGTGTATAGGGTGTCTAGCAGCTTAGGCTGATAGATAATGGTAGCTTAGCAGAGCAGCTTAGGCTGAACTAGGAGACGTGTGAAGCTACTACAGTACCACTTAGTGTCATATGCACAATATCATAAGAAAACACAATACACAGTTATACTAAAAATAAAGGTACTTTATTTTTATGACAATATGCCAAAGTATCTTAGAGTGTACCCTCAGTGAGAGGATAGGAAATATACACAAGATATATATACACAATAGCAAAAATATGCAGTATAGTCTTAGAAAACAGTGCAAACAATGTATAGTTACAATAGGATGCAATGGGGAAACATAGGGATAGGGGCAACACAAACCATATACTCCAAAAGTGGAATGTGAACCACGAATGGACCCCAAACCTATGTGACCTTGTAGAGGGTCGCTGGGACTATTAGAAAATAGTGAGAGTTAGAAAAATAACCCTCCCCAAGACCCTGAAAAGTGAGTGCAAAGTGCACCAAAGTTCCCCTAAGGACCAAATAGTCGTGTTAGAGGGAAAATGCAAGGAAAACACAAATCAGCAATGCCACAACGATGGATTCCTGACTGAGGGTACCTGTGGAACAAGGGGACCAAGTCCAAAAGTCACAAGCAACTCGGAGATGGGCAGATGCCCAAGAAATGCCAGCGGTTGGTGCAAAGAAGCTCTTACTAGGCTGAAGAACTGTGAATACTGCAAGAACGACAAGGGCTAGAGACTTCCCCTTTGGAGGATGGATCCCCCACGCCTTGGAGAGTCGTGCAGAAGTGTTTTCCCGCCGGATGGACGCCAACAAGCCTTGTTACACGCAAATAGTGCGTTTGGCGTTTTTGGACGCTGCTGGGGCCCAGGAGGGACCAGGAGGTCGCAAATTGGACCTGCAGAGAGAGGGGACGTCGAGCAAGACAAAGAGCCCTCACTGAAGCAGGTAGCACCCGGAGAAGTGCCAGAAACAGGCACTACGAGGATGCGTGAAACGGTGCTCGCCGAAGTTGCACAAAGAAGTCCCACGTCGCCGGAGACCAACTTAGAAAGTAGTGCAATGCAGGTTAGAGTGCCGTGGACCCAGGCTTGGCTGTGCACGAAGGATTTCCGCTGGAAGTGCACAGGGGCCGGAGTAGCTTGCAAAGTCGCGGTTCCCAGCAATGCAGCCCAGCGAGGTGAGGCAAGGGCTTACCTCCACCAAACTTGGGCTGAAGAGTCACTGGACTGTGGGGGTCACTTGGACGGTGTCGCTGGATTCGAGGGACCTCGCTCGTCGTGCTGAGAGGAGACCCAGGGGACCGGTAATGCAGCTTTTTGGTGCCTGCGGTTGCAGGGGGAAGATTCCGTCGACCCACGGGAGATTTCTTCGGAGCTTCTGGTGCAGAGAGGAGGCAGACTACCCCCACAGCATGCACAAGCAGGAAAACAGTCGAGAAGGCGGCAGGGTCAGCGTTACAGAGTTGCAGTAGTCGTCTTTGCTACTATGTTGCAGGTTTGCAGGCTTCCAGCGCGGTCAGCGGTCGATTCCTTATCAGAAGGTGAAGAGGGAGATGCAGAGGAACTCGGCTGAGCTCATGCATTCGTTATCTAAAGTTTCCCCAGAGACAGAGACCCTAAATAGCCAGAAAAGAGGGTTTGGCTACCTAGGAGAGAGGAAAGGCTACTAACACCTGAAGGAGCCTATCACAAGGAGTCTCTGACGTCACCTGGTGGCACTGGCCACTCAGAGCAGTCCAGTGTGCCAGCAGCACCTCTGTTTCCAAGATGGCAGAGGTCTGGAGCACACTGGAGGAGCTCTGGACACCTCCCAGGGGAGGTGCAGGTCAGGGGAGTGGTCACTCCCCTTTCCTTTGTCCAGTTTCGCGCCAGAGCAGGGGCTAAGGGGTCCCTGAACCGGTGTAGACTGGCTTATGCAGAATTGGGCACATCTGTGCCCAACAAAGCATTTCCAGAGGCTGGGGGAGGCTACTCCTCCCCTGCCTTCACACCATTTTCCAAAGGGAGAGGGTGTCACACCCTCTCTCAGAGGAAGTTCTTTGTTCTGCCATCCTGGGCCAGGCCTGGCTGGACCCCAGGAGGGCAGCTGCCTGTCTGAGGGGTTGGCAGCAGCAGCAGCTGCAGAGAAACCCCAGGAAGGGCAGTCTGGCAGTACCAGGGTCTGTGCTACAGACCACTGGGATCATGGAATTGTACCAACAATGCCAGGATGGCATAGAGGGGGCAATTCCATGATCATAGACATGTTACATGGCCATATTCGGAGTTACCATGGTGAAGCTACATATAGGTAGTGACCTATATGTAGTGCACGCGTGTAATGGTGTCCCCGCACTCACAAAGTTCAGTGAATTGGCTCTGAACAATGTGGGGGCACCTTGGCTAGTGCCAGGGTGCCCTCACACTAAGTAACTTTGCACCTAACCTTTACCAGGTAAAGGTTAGACATATAGGTGACTTATAAGTTACTTAAGTGCAGTGTAAAATGGCTGTGAAATAACGTGGACGTTATTTCACTCAGGCTGCAGTGGCAGGCCTGTGTGAGAATTGTCAGAGCTCCCTATGGGTGGCAAAAGAAATGCTGCAGCCCATAGGGATCTCCTGGAACCCCAATACCCTGGGTACCTCAGTACCATATACTAGGGAATTATAAGGGTGTTCCAGTAAGCCAATGTAAATTGGTAAAAATGGTCACTAGCCTGTCAGTGACAATTTGGAAAGAAATGAGAAAGCATAACCACTGAGGTTCTGATTAGCAGAGCCTCAGTGAGACAGTTAGTCACTACACAGGTAACACATTCAGGCACACTTATGAGCACTGGGGCCCTGGGTTACCAGGGTCCCAGTGACACATACAACTAAAACAACATATATACAGTGAAAAATGGGGGTAACATGCCAGGCAAGATGGTACTTTCCTACACACTCTCCCTGATCTCTTCTCTTCCACAGAACAAGATGCTCTAGTGGAAGGTGTTGTACTAGCAGATTGTCTTACTGCTGAGCAGAAAGACCACTGCATAAATCTCCTGGGTCAGTTTTCTGAACTCTTCTCTACTGTGCCAGGTACCACTTCTTGGTGTGAGCACACTATAGATACTGGAGACAGCTTGCCTGTCAAAAGTAAGATCTATAGGCAGCCTGACCATGTCAGAGACTGCATACAGCAAGAAGTGCAGAAAATGCTGGAACTGGGAATGGTTGAGCACTCTGAAAGTCCATGGGCCTCTCCTGTGGTACTTGTACCAAAACCTAATTCCAAGGATGGAAAAAAGGAAATGCGGTTTTGTGTAGACTATAGAGGTCTCAAACAAGTAACCAAAACTGATGCTCACCCTATACCCAGGGCAGATGGCATCTGCCAAGTATCTAAGCACTTTTGATTTGACTGCAGGGTATTGGCAGATCAAGTTATCAGAAGATGCTAAAGCAAAAACCTCATTTTCAACCATTGGAGGCCATTACCAATTCACAGTAATGCCTTTTGGATTGAAAAATGCACCTGCCACTTTTCAAAGGTTGGTGAACACAGTCCTGCAAGGGCTGGAAGCTTTTAGTGCAGCATATCTAGATGATATAGCTGTCTTTAGCTCCAGCTGGGAGGATCACCTGGTCCACCTATGGAAAGTTTTGGAGGCCCTGCAAAAGGCAGGCCTCACTATCAAGGCTTCAAAGTGCCAGATAGGGCAGGGGAAGGTGGTTTATCTGGGACACCTGGTAGGTAGAGAACAGATTGCACCACTTCAGGGGAAAATCCAAACTATTATAGATTGGGTTCCCCCTACAACTCAGACTCAGGTGAGAGCCTTTTTAGGCTTCACTGGGTACTATAGGAGGTTCATAAAGAACTATGGCTCCATTGCAGCCGCTCTTAATGACCTCACATCTAAAAAAATGCCTAAGAAGGTATTATGGACAGCAAACTGTCAGAAAGCTTTTGAGGAGCTGAAGCAGGCCATGTGCTCTGCACCTGTCCTGAAAAGCCCCTGTTACTCCAAAACAATCATTGTCCAAACTGATGCATCTGAATTAGGGGTAGGGGCAGTCTTATGACAACTTAATTCTGAGGCCAGGATCAACCTGTGCTTTTATCAGCAGGAGGTTGACCCCTAGAGAAAAGTGTTGGTCTGCCATAGAGAGGGAGGCCTTTGCTGTGGTCTGGGCACTGAAGAAGTTGAGGCCATACCTGTTTGGCACTCACTTCATTGTACAGACAGACCACAAACCTCTACTTTGGCTAAAACAAATGAAAGGTGAAAATCCTAAATTGTTGAGGTGGTCCATATCCCTACAGGGAATGGACTATACAGTGGAACATAGACCTGGGAGTACCCACTACAATGCAGATGGACTCTCCAGATATTTCCACTTAGACAATGAAGACTCATCAGGTCATGGCTAGTCTTATTGTCCTTCGTTTGGGGGGGGGGGGGGGGAGGTTGTGTAGGAAAGTACCATCTTGCCTGGCATGTTACCCCCATTTTTCACTGTATATATGTTGTTTTAGTTGTATGTGTCACTGGGACCCTGCCAGCCAGGGCCCCAGTGCTCATAAGTGTGCCCTGTATGTGTTACCTGTGTTATGACTAACTGTCTCACTGAGGTTCTACTATCCAGAACCTCAGTGGTTATGCTGTCTCATTTCTTTCCAAATTGTCACTAACAGGCTAGTGACCAACTTCACCAATTCACATTGGCATACTGGAACAACCTTATAATTCCCTAGTATATGGTACTGAGGTACCCAGGGTATTGGGGTTCCAGGAGATCCCTATGGGCTGCAGCATTTCTTTTGCCACCCATAGGGAGCTCTGACAATTCTTACACAGGCCTGCCACTGCAGCCTGACTGAAATAACGTCCACGTTATTTCACAGCCATTTACCACTGCACTTAAGTAACTTATAAGTCACCTATATGTCTAACCTTTACCTGGTAAAGGTTGGGTGCTAAGTTACTTAGTGTGTGGGCACCCTGGCACTAGCCAAGGTGCCCCCACATGGTTCAGGGCAAATTCCCCGGACTTTGTGAGTGCGGGGACACCATTACACGCGTGCACTACACATAGGTCACTACCTATGTGTAGCTTCACAATGGTAACTCCGAATATGGCCATGTAACATGTCTATGATCGTGGAATTGCCCCCTCAATGCCATCCTGGCATTGTTGGCACAATCCCATGGGTCTCTAGCACAGACCCGGGTACTGCCAAACTGCCTTTTCTGGGGTTTCACTGCAGCTGCTGCTGCTGCCAACCCCTCAGACAGGTTTCTGCCCTCCTGGGGTCCAACCAGGCTTGGCCCAGGAAGGCAGAACAAAGGACTTCCTCAGAGAGAGGGTGTTACACCCTCTCCCTTTGGAAAAAGGTGTTAAGGCAGGGGAGGAGTAGCCTCCCCCAGCCTCTGGAAATGCTTTCATGGGCACAGATGGTGCCCATTTCTGCATAAGCCAGTCTACACCGGTTCAGGGACCCCTCAGCCCTGCTCTGGCGCGAAACTGGACAAAGGAAAGGGGAGTGACCACTCCCCTGACCTGCACCTCCCCTGGGAGGTGCCCAGAGCTCCTCCAGTGTGCTCCAGACCTCTGCCATCTTGGAAACAGAGGTGCTGCTGGCACACTGGACTGCTCTGAGTAGCCAGGGCCAGCAGGTGACGTCAGAGACTCCTTCTGATAGGCTCCTTCAGGTGTTGCTAGACTATCCTCTCTCCTAAGTAGCTAAACCCTCTTTTCTGGCTATTTAGGGTCTCTGCTTTGGGGAATTCCTTAGATAACGAATGCAAGAGCTCATCCGAGTTCCTCTGCATCTCTCTCTTCACCTTTTGCCAAGGAATCGACTGCTGACCGCGCTGGAAGCCTGCAAAACTGCAACAAAGTAGCAAAGACGACTACTGCAACACTGTAACGCTGATCCTGCCGCCTTCTCGACTGTTTTCCTGGTGGTGCATGCTGTGGGGGTAGTCTGCCTCCTCTCTGCACTAGAAGCTCCGAAGAAATCTCCTGTGGGTCGACGGAATCTTCCCCCTGCAACCGCAGGCACCAAAGAACTGCATCACCGGTCCTCTGGGTCTCCTCTCAGCACGACGAGCGAGGTCCCTTGAACTCAGCAACTCTGTCCAAGTGACTCCCACAGTCCAGTGACTCTTCAGTCCAAGTTTGGTGGAGGTAAGTCCTTGCCTCCCAACGCCAGACTGCATTGCTGGGAACCGCGTGTTTTGCAGCTGCTCCGGCTCCTGTGCACTTTTCCAGGATTTCCTTTGTGCACAGCCAAGCCTGGGTCCACGGCTCTCTAACCTGCATTGCACGACCTCCTGAGTTGTCCTCCGGCGGCGTGGGACTCTCTTGTGCAACTTCGGGTGAGCACCGTTTCACTCCACTTCGTAGTGCCTGTTCCGGCACTTCTCCGGGTGCTGCTTGCTTCTGAGAGGGCTCATTGTCTTGCTGGACGCCCCCTCTGTCCCCTCACGCAATTGGTGACATCCTGGTCCCTCCTGGGCCACAGCAGCATCCAAAAACCCTAACCACGAGCTTTGCAGCTAGCAAGGCTTGTTTGCGGTCTTTCTTCAGGAAAACACTTCTGCACGACTCTCCACGGCGTGGGACATCCATCCTCCAAAGGGGAAGTTTCTAGCCCTTGTCGTTCTTGCAGAATCCTCAGCTTCTACTGTCCAGTAGCAGCTTCTTTGCACCCACAGCTGGCATTTCCTGGACATCTGCCCACTCCTGACTTGGTCGTGACTTTTGGACTTGGTCCCCTTGTTCCACAGGTACTCTCGTCTGGAAATCCATTGTTGTTGCATTGCTGGTTTTGGTCTTTCCTGCAGAATTCCCCTATCATGACTTCTGTGCTCTTTGGGTAACTTTAGTGCACTTTGCACTCACTTTTCAGGGTCTTGGGGTGGGCTATTTTTCTAACCCTCACTGTTTTCTTACAGTCCCAGCGACCCTCTACAAGGTCACATAGGTTTGGGGTCCATTCGTGGTTCGCATTCCACTTTTGGAGTATATGGTTTGTGTTGCCCCTATCCCTATGTGCCCCCATTGCATCCTATTGTAACTATACATTGTTTGCACTGTTTTCTATTACTATACTGCATATTTTTGGTATTGTGTACATATATCTTGTGTATATTTGCTATCCTCATACTGAGGGTACTCACTGAGATACTTTGGCATATTGTCATAAAAATAAAGTACCTTTATTTTTAGTATATCTGTGTATTGTGTTTTCTTATGATATTGTGCAAGTGACACTAGTGTTACTGTAGGAGCTTCACTCGTCTCCTAGTTCAGCCTAAGCTGCTCTGCTAAGCTACCATTATCTATCAGCCCAAGCTGCTAGACACCCTATACACTAATAAGGGATACCTGGGCCTGGTGCAAGGTGTAAGTACCCCTTGGTACTCACTACAAGCCAGTCCAGCCTCCTACACAACAGACTGAGAAACTACACACCTATCACACGGCTTCCTTTACCATCCAAAATTGGGGGAAAAGCCATCAACTCACAACCCTCCGATTTTCACAGACATGAAGAACTTTTCGATTCATTCCAGTTTCAGTTCTGCCCTTGGCACAGCACATAATCTGGGCTAACAGTGAGAATTGTGTTTAAATCTAGCCCACTTTGCAGCCTTGATACTTTTAGGCCCATCAGCAATAATCTATTTGTATTAACAGAGCCTTGAAATTAATCACCTCCTTCCTTTCATCTAGATTTCAGAGATTTCTCTCTCCCACTCTCTTTTCCTATTGAATGCGTTCTTGCTACACCATAGTGTCCCTAATCTGTTATTTTGGGTTTGAAACTGTATTTTACGACAAAGATACCCAAATTATAATTTCCCTTTCCGGTGGATAGAAAGGAATTCAGAATATTTTCTGGGACTGAATGAAAGCAATTGTGTCCTGGATGCGGGAAAAACTGCTTGAAACTTTACTGAGACAAACCAAGGGCCTTCTCTTTAGCCATCAACCTATCCGCAGGTCTCCAGCTTTTTGGCCTTCTAACCTGAGTCTTCTCCATCTAACTGTCCCATCCATCAAGAACCCTGTAATTTGGTTTGAAATCAATTTATCTTTCGCCAACCAAACTGACCATCTATCCGGCTTCTGTTTCTCTCTGCTTTGTATGCTACGTATGCTCAGGAAAATCACCCGCTCCTGCCTAGTGCAGCCAAGAAAGTGTTGTCCATTTACTGATCACACCTCGGCTGGATTGTAGAAATTCTCCCTGGGGTTGCACAACTACTTCTTTCACAGTCCTCAAACAATACACAACTCAGCAGTCCCGCTTATTTTAAATCTGCTGCCCTTTTTCTCAGTATCCAGTCATCTAAGAAAACTGAATTGACTGCCGATAAGAAAACTATCTATTTTCAAAGCACTGTGCTTTACTCACAGGTAGGGCTCGTCTATCAGAAAGGTCTAGTCAAGTCTTATTTGCCCTTAAGCATTCTACACTCTAGTTCTTTAAAGATCCTTGTCATCCTGCACATTAATAAGTCACACTCAGATGACAGAGGCTTCTCATATATAAGCCCTCCCTGTAGATCTGTAAGAGATACCTATTCATATGGCTTATCATAAGAAACTCAAGACATGGTTCTTTTAAATGTTCCTTTCTGTCAATGTCCCAACTCCCATAACACCAAGGTGTCCTTTGGGGTATTGTGCCCTCTACAAAACCTCACAAAATAAATAGATACCTTAGGTCTAATAATACCTTCAATGTGTCTAAGTTAAGTGTCAACCAGACTACTTCTGCTGCGCCTATTCATGCAAATCATGTTTATTTCTGAATTATGCTGTTTTTGATGAAGCGTCTCTATCATGAGATAAGTAAGTTTCAATCTTCAAGGTTTCTTCGGCCTGCTTGCTGTTTTGCATTCATTCTAAATAGTTCACTGATGTTTTGTAACTAATTTAACTTTATTCTGCCATCTCCAGAAAACACTGAAGGGACTGAATCAATATTCATGTAGTGGAATAGTGCTTAGATAGTAAGGCAAAACAATGCTTATTACTTCTATAGTCTGATTTGCTGAAACTTTAATTCTTTTGCTCACATGATGATGAATATGAGTTTTCATCCTGTTCTATGAGATTTCTATGATATATAATCTCTCCAATTGTGGGGTCAGCCAGTAACCTTTCGGATGCTACTAAGGTTGCGGTCACATTTCTTACTGATTTTGCTGCTTATTGGCACATGGACTATTCTGCCTATTATCCTGTAGTATCTTAATGTGGAGAGCCTTTATAGCAATGCTTTTATGCATCTTCACCTTACAATCTCTGTACTGTACTTTTGAATTTTTACAATAAATCTTTCTATATTTTCCAATTCCACCTTGGAACTCATTGAGTCTGTCCTTCCTCATTTCATTGTATTTTTGATATGCTGTTTTGTATCTTATCTTTGGACACATTGCTTCAAGAAAGTGAGGTTTAACACCATCTCTGATTCACCCATCCGTGGCCAAGCAACTGAGGTGTCTTTATGATCAGGTTTTGACTGTCCTTCAAAGGAGTCCAAGAGTTTCCGGTGTAGGGATCGGAATTTAAGAACTTTGTACGACTAGACCAACATGAAATTCCATTTACCTGCTCTTTCTTGTGCATACCAAGGAAAATGACTTACTAACTTTTTGGCAAGCCTCTCATCTTATTTAATTTTCATATCATGGTGGGGACATGTATACAATTAAACCCTCTCCTGGCGCCCAAAGCATTTCCTTGCTACAACATTGGACTCTCTTTAACAGTTACTTCAGTTCAATAAACTTTATTCGGCAAAAGAAACAAACGTCATAAAATGGACACAAACATATATAATGATAAAATGTTGAAAATACAAACTCTCCATAAGAAACAGTAACAAAAAAAATCAAAATCATTAAGTTATTTCAAATGTTTATCTCTTCGTTGTGTTTCCTGAGTACCAAAACCACCTTAATGTAATTTAAAACTGCATGACAAATCTCTAATATGAAAACTCTCAGGCTGTCTCATACTTGACATACACAGAATAGGGACCAGAAAAGAGGAGCGTGGTACTGAATAAAATATTCAAAACAATATAAAGTGACTTGCGCTTTGCTTCAAAATATTATTACCAAGCCATGAAGATGGGTCGTGCTGCCAGGCTTTTTGCTTTGGAAAGACAACCTTAAAGTGTACAGTGTTTCAAATATATATATCTACATAGCATTTCCTAATCACTAAGGCTGTCTTAACGTAACTTAAAACTGTGTAACAAATCTCTAATGTGGAAAGTCTCTGCAGAAATTCCATTCCCAACTGGTGCTGCCTAATGTTTGACCTCCACAATACAGGACCCAGGAAAGAGGAGTGTGGTATCCAATACAATGGACAAAACAATATAAAGTAACTTGTGCTTTGTTGTGAAACATTAGTAAACAATATGAAGGTAGATCATGCTGCCAGACTTTTTGCATTGGAAAGGCTAACTTAAAGTGCACAGTGTTCTACCTAAAACGAGTAAGATAAAATTGATGGGTTGGGTCAGCAAACCATTATAAATATGGTTTGCAGATCCTAGTAATTGACACAAAGGAATAACTCATGACTGTTAGTACATTTTGCACCTTCATCAGTCTTGTTTCAATACAGTGCTCAAGAGAATGCTTTTTCACAGTCTCTTTACAGTTAAGGTTAAACTTTTGCAGATTAGTATTTACTTCAGCCAGACCTAGTTTTTCAAAAGTTACTTTTAAATATGCAAGCAAGGGGATTCGATTAGCGCCATCTAAGGGTAAACAACCGGCTATGCTTGATCTAACTAAGGCTGCCTTCGGTTTACCTCAGCACTTAATCCATAATAACAGCGGTGCTAGCCTAATTCCTCATGGAGGATGAAAGTGGCAAAAAAAATTGAAACTGCCAACAGCCTGCGGGCAAAGCCATTTTCTATCCACTGTGGTGCCGCTGCATTAAAACAGACCCACAAAATAAATGTTAAAAGATTGTTCTACTGTGCCAGTACCTGGCCTGAAGCCAAACTGAACATCTGACAAAATCTTATTTTCATTGGCCCAGGATTCCATTCAAGACAAAAGCACTCGCCCCAAAATCTTGACACTTGAGTCTAACAGGGAAATGACTGTCCTTCAAAGGAGTCCAACAGTTTCCAGTGCAGGGTTCTGAATTTAAGAACTTTCTACAACTAGCCCAATGGGAAATTACATTTACCTGCTCTTTTTTGTGCATGCCAAATAAAAGACTTGTTAACTTTTTGGGAAGCCCCTCATCTTATTTAACTTTCAGGTAATGGGGGAGATCTGTATACAATTAAACCATCTTGGGCCCAAAGCATTTAGTTGCTGCAACATTGGACTTCCTTAAGTGTTACTTGAGGGGAGCGTTGCATGCTATTTATGATATGAGTACATTTTGAAATCTGATGTTTGCCAAAAACCTTTCAATTTTACAAAAATGTGTATGACTATTTTATGTATAACTTTACTAAAATCAAACGCTTTTTATTTTTAATATAAATATACTTTTATGAGTTTTCGGCAAGCCTTCCTCATGGATCGTTCACATCTTTCTTCCGCCCTCTACAGCAAGAGGTAGTTGGTCAGCTCACTTCAGTCATTGGATAACAGCACAAAGTGATAGCATACTGGGTATGGGTACCAGATGTAGGTAAGTATAATTTTGCGACTTGCAATTTGCGAGTCATAGCGACTCGCAAATTGCAACTCGCAAAACCAAATGCAGAAAGGTGTCTCAGACACCTTCTGCGACATGCTATGGGGTCGCAAAGACCCACCTCATGAATATTAATGAGGTGGGTCCCAGTTTGCGACCCCATAGCGAGTCCAAGCACTCACAGGGATGGTGGCCTGCTGGAGACAGCAGACCTCCATGTCTGTGACTGCTTTTTTAATAAAGCAGTTTATTTCTTTTCTTTTTGCAGCCCGTTTTCCTTAAAGGAAAATGAGCTGCAAAAAGAAAAATTTCCGAAACCATTTGGTTTCGTTTTTTTCAGAGCAGGCAGTGGTCCATAGGACCACTGCCTGCTCTGAAAAAACATTTTTGTCGACATTCACAAAGGGGACCCCTTCCCTTTTGCGAATGAGTTACCACCCCCTTCAAGTGGATGGTAACTGCGAGTTGGTTTGCGACCGAATTCGCGGTCACAAAGCAACTCAGCTTGGCAATGCGGTCGCAAATAGGAAGGGAACACCCCTTCCTATTTGCGAGTCGCAGCCTCAAATTGCGAGTCGGTACCGACTCGTAATTTGAGGTTGTGCATCGCGTTAGGCCTTTTGCATGTCGCAAACTGTGTTTTTCGCAGTTTGCGACGTGCAAAAGGCTTCCTACATCTGGCCCAATGTTCTTTCACAAGGAACATGCCCACACAAAAAGCAGTTCCCTACAGCTAAGTGTGCTATTTGGACCAAAAAATACCTTTTTCACATTTTCATATCAGTGAGGGCTCAGCAGCTCCCACAACGTTTTATAAAAACCATGGCAAGACAAACTAATCATTGACAAAGATAAAAGGATGGTAGACAAAGCCAGAAAGACTGACTTTACCAGTGCTTGTTTACTATTTACAACTGCAATGACAAATAATTCCCAGAGGTGTGGAATTGTTAACACCAATTGTCCAGGACAAATGGACTGCTGAGATTTAAAAGAAGTTTTAAAGTGTGCTTTGTCGGATGAACAAGTCAATAGTTCAGTCAATTTGTGAGATCTAGATTCTATGTAAATAACATGCTTTCATCCATAATACAGCAATTACACGGTAAGCAGGAAACATAAATATAGCAAGTTTGTGTTCATGGCCACAATTCCAAACAGAATAGTGGAAATTGATCCAATCAGTAGATAAGAAAATTAGTTACTTACCCGTAACTGCAGTTATCCAGTATTGGTATCTTCCATAGATTCACATGCTTGAATCTTCCCCGTCGTCGAAGTGGGAGTCCCACGGTATCCTATAAAGCAGTATGCAACAACCACAGAGGCTACAATGAAAGTAGGCCTTAAATGTGCTACTCTATCCATGTCCTTTCTTAGAAATGGACCAAACCTGAAACATGACCATTCAGGCAACAGCACCCTCTAGAACAGTGGTTCCCAACCTTTTGACTTCTGTGGACCACCACTTTATCAATACTGGAACCCAGGACCCCCCACTGAATCATTATTGAAATCTGGGGACCTAATCTGTTACAATTATTAACTTTTCAAAGCACTCACAGGCCCCCAATGAGGCTTTGTGGACCCCCATGGGTCCCCGGACCACAGGTTGGGAACCACTGCTCTAGAACACTCTTAAGAAAGGCTCTCTTCCTCAGATTTTCGTCACTAGAGTGAATTATACATCCTGAGTTAGTAAATGGAGCCTCTAAGGGGAAGAGGGTGAGTCGCATGTGAGTCTATGAAAGATACCAGTAATGGATATCTGCAGTTACAGATAAGTAACTAATTTTCTTATCCAGTATTGGATCTTTCATAGATTCACATGCTTGAATCAGAATAACAAGCAGTATTAACCATGTAGAATAAGAAAATCGTAGCGGATGGTGGGTATGAGAGAATTTTCTACATCATATATCATAATTATATAGTGTAGTTATAGAAACAAAACTTTATCTAGAGATGTTCGAATGGATAATAATAATAACAATAATATGAATAATAATAATCACCAGTATTAGAAATAAAATTCTTCTTTACAATAGAGGTTCGCCTTGCTGGAACAGATGGTGTAAGATTGCTTGACCCACGGCCGCATCACTTCTATGAGTGGACTGGAGGCAGTGTTTTGTGGATGAGTGGGTACTCTTCCAAGTAGCAGCACAGAATATTTGTTCTAACGGAACTCCAGCAAACAGAGCAGCAGAGGTAGATACTGTCCTTGTTGAATATGCTCTAGGTTGCCTTTCTAGAGGTTTTCCTGCTGCAGAATGACAGAACCAGATGGTTGCTGATAGCCATCTTGCTATCATCGTCTTTGTTACTGCAGTGGCCTGTCGGCCAGTTCTGTAAGAGAGTAACAATTGATCAGACTTGCAAAAAGTTTTAGTGCATTGGAGATAGTAAATTAGTCATCTCTTTACATTCAACGTGTAGAGGATCTTGATGCTGGTGCTGCCGGAGAACAACAGGTTGATTGAGATTAAATTGAGAGAGAATATTAGGAATTGATTTTTTATTTGTTTTGAGAATTATGAAATCCCCAGTAAAACGTAGAAAAGGTTTTTGTGTAGCGAAAGCTTGGATTTTACTGACTCTTCTGGTGGAAATGAGGAAAGCTATCTTCCATGTAAGAAACTTGGGTTTCCCTTCTGGATAGGTTCAAACGGGGATTTCATTAATTGTGAGAGAACAACATTAAGGTGCCATTCTGAAGGGGGCAACTGGAGGAAAAGCCCTGAATAAACCTTTCATGAACTGCTTAATTAGTTGTGATGAACAAAGGGAGGCCTCGTCTGAAGAACGTCTGTATTTCAAAATTGTTGCGGAATGCACTTTTACTGAGGAATGCACAAGCCCGGATTTTGCAAGCATTAGAAGATAATGTAACATTTGTTCTGGAGAGACGTCATACGGGTGCAAGTCATTTTGTTGACACCAAAAACAGAACCCCTTCCATTTAAGTCAATATATTTTGTTTGCACTGTCCGTTCTCACTTTAGAAAGTCTGTCTCTGCATTCTAGAGTGATCTTCAGATACTGGAACTCATGGAATTCAGGAGCCATGCATGCAAGTAAAGTGATGTCAGATCTGGATGCAAACCTTCCCCTTGGTGCATTGATAGTGGCACTGGAGTCGGTGGGAGGCGTATTGGTATGGCTTCTGACATCAGGAGCAGTTCCGTGTACCAGAACGATTAGTATTAGGCGATGACCTCGGGAATCAATGGAATGTGGGGAAAAGCGTATGCATAGATCCCAGACCACTGCATCGAAAGGGCATTCCTCCAAGACCCTCGAAGGGGATATTGACTTGCGTACAATTGGCATTTGGTATTCCTGTTTGTTGCAAAAAGATCTAGAGTTGGTCTACCCCTGTTGCGAATATTTTGTCTAGTTGGGTTTGATTCAGTTCCCATTCGTGACAATCGCTCTTGGCTCTGCTGAGTGCATCTACTAACGTGTTGTGCACTCCTGAGATGTGTTCGGCCTTCAAGGAGATGTTGTGGCTTGCTAGCCAGTTCCATAGCTCCTGTGCTTCTTGTGAGAGTGTTAAGGATTTCGTGCCTCCCTGCTTGTTAATATAATACATGCTGGTTGTGTTGTCTGTCCGCACCAGTACCTGAGAGCCTTGCATCCTTGGGAGGAAGGCCTGCAATGTGAGAAAGATGGCCTTGTATTCCAAGCTGTTGTTGGTTTGACCATTTTCCCTGGATTTGCAGATCTTGGCAATAAACTCCTCATCCTTCCATTGATGCATCCGTTGTAATTATAAACTCTGGGACTAAGGGCATTTAAGTGAGGCCATGAGAAAGATGAGACTGGTGAGCCCACCAGTCTAATGCCCTTATCATCTTTGACTCAACGAAAATGCAATCTTCAAACGATTCTTGTGATTGGTTCCACTGAACTTGTAATTCCTCTTTCAACAGTCTCATTCTGAGACGTGCATTTAGAACTCGGTTGATTGCGGAAGACATCATACCTAGGAGCGATTTGCATAATCTCACTGAAATGGACTTTCTTCTTGATATTGCTGTGGCTAAAGACGTCAGTCGCTTTTGTCGTTCCTGTGTAAGGAAAGCTTTGTTGTGCTATGTGTCTAGAACAGCCCCGAGAAATGTCATTCTCTGAGTAGGTATTTTGGAAGATTTTCTTTTGTTGACTGTGATACCTAACTCTTGAAAGAGCATAAGGCAGTCTTTTGTCGCTTTGAGTGTTTTCTGTGAAGTCAACGCTTTTAGTAACCAGTCGTCTGGGTATGGAAAAACCTGATGACCTTGTTTTTGGAGAGCAGACGCTACTGGGACAAACACTTAGTGAAATGCGTGGGGCTGACTTGAGTACGAAGGGAAGGACTCAAAACTGATAATGAGTACCAGCCACTATGAATCGAAGATACTTCTGATGCTTAGGATGAATGGGGATATGAAAGTATGCATCTTCCAAGTATAGAGATGTCATATAGTCTTTGTTGTTTAGGAGATTTAATATGTCAGAAAGAGTGATCATTCTGAAAGTTTGCTTGCAGAGGTATTTGTTTAGATGCCGCAGGACCAAAATAGGTCGCCATTTCCCTGTTTTCTTTCACACGAGGAAAAAGAGGGAATAGAACCCTTTTTCTCTCTGACCCAATGCAACTTTCTCTATTGCTCCTTTGTGAAGAATCAATTTGGTTTATTTTTCCAATAAGTGAAGATAAGGGGAATGTGCCCCTTTTGTTGGGTTGTTTGGTGGTTTCAGCGTAAATCCGAAGGTGTGGCCATTAAGTTACTATGTTCAATACCCAATGATCAGAGGTGATAGTTTTCCAGTTGTGGAGATATTTGCCCCTACTTGATGATGGAAAGGGTGAGAACTGGTACTTGGATTGGTTCATTGTTTGCGACCTGGATTGATGTGAGGATCACCGGCGAGCTCCCTGTTTAGAGAAACCAGCCATAGTTGGTTGACAGTATGTTTGCGGTGTTCTATATTGAAGTTGGTAAGGCTGAAATTGTTGGGAGCAGTTGTAAGAGCCTCTAAAGGTGCAAAAACCTTTCCCCCTTGCACCTCTGAAAGGCAATCTCCTATACTGCAAGGCACCTAGGGATTTGGCGGTGTCAGTGTCTGTTTTAATGGCAAGAAGAGCCTCATCTATGTGCTTGCCAAAAAGCATACTTCTGTCATAAGCCATATCCAGAATTTTTGTTTTCACTTCCGGTCGAAATGAAGTAGCTTTGAGACAATCCTGACGCCTCAGATCAGCAGAGCCTGCCAGGTGCCTGAACCCTGTGGATGCGATATCCATGGCTGTATCGATAATCTCAGAAGAGGCACGTTCTCCCTCCTGTAAGATCTTTTTTTGCCTGCTGTCTTTGGTCCTCTGGAATGAGATCTAGCATAGATTTAATGGCCGACCACATCTGTCTATCGTATTGTGCCAGGATAGCCAAGGCGTTAGCAGCTCTCACTGTAATGGCTGACATGAGGGAAAATCGTTTGCCTATAGTGTCAAAGTGGCACCAGTCTCTATCTGGTGATACTGAGATGGGGGCTGCCGGCGAACCTTTTAAGTTTGCAAATTGTTCTCCTCCTGTTGTTCTCTCTGTTTTACTGTTTCTGGTGCAGGGGGTTGTAAGAGCGGCTGGACTACTTGTTTATTTTTCAGTTCAACTGTGCTTGCAGGCTCATGCGCCCAATGCATGTTTATTTTAGCAAGACATGATAGATACTAGAACTTTATGGTGATTACAGTGCATGGGCGTACGGGACATCTTCGGTAATGAGTTTGTTTGCTGTGCCTGCTGTACCGGGGTTGTCCTGTAATGTGTTATTTTTTTAAACTGAAGCAATAAAAGTATATATATATACGTTTGCAAATGGTACCATACTTCCTATTCTGGTAGTTTTGACTGTGTGTTACCTTGCAGACTATTTGAGTTAACACCATACCTTTATCCCTCGAATACGTTTCAATTAGCAATATCATTTCCCATCTCTGCAATTGTCATTTTATCAACATCATTCATCTAATTATAAGTACATTGTTTTTTTTTGGCCTCTATACTTTCACTTCACTAATCTGCCCAAGTGCCAATCTTTCAATCGTTGAGCAACACTGAGTTACAAAATATTTTGGCCACTTTAAGTGGTTCAGTAAATGTACTTTGCCCTTTAAGCTCTTTCCTCTCCTTTCTCACTTTCACTGAGTCCCCAATGTCAACTGGGAACAATTTCACACCTTGTTCTTTTGTAAATTAGGAGTGTTCGATCGTGAAACCGACAGTAAGCGGCTAACTGATAACACCATAAAGCTTATAACTTTGTAAAAACATATTACTTACAGGTCTTCTTCCATAGTTCTTCAACACTGCTTTCGTAAATTTCCACCGTAAATTACAGCAGAATTTGCAGCATTTTCCTGTGCTGGGGCTAACTGACGTCATTTCTTTCGCTGAATATTCTTCCTTTTGAGCCACTTCGCTACTGTGTAAAGAAGGACTAATGCGTTCTTTGATGTAAGCAACGGTTTATTCAGCCCCAGAAACAGATCAATACAATACAGCACCCATCGAGCCCGGGAGGAGCTGCAGCGGTGAACAACAAACTCTCTAGCCTCAACCGTCTCCTGAATACTTTTGCATCACCATTCTACACCACATTCTACAATAAATACCGAAGAGACACCGTACAAATCTACCCCAATAAGCATTGACAAGCCGAAAAAAATCTCTAAACACGGATTTTTGTGTGTGTGTGTTTTTTTTTGAAGCACACAAGGGTAAAAGTTGGAAAACACATGCTCTCTTATGAAGTGAAACCTAAAAGGAAAAAAGAAGCTCCCTAAAAGTGAGCTGTGGAATGATACAAGTCAGCCAATCAAGAGGATGGCAAAGAAGCTGTGCTCTAATGGAACAAGATGGTCAAGAAAAGCTATAGAAAAAGAGGCAAAGAAATGAGTGACAATAAAGATCACCAAATGGCAGATTTTAAGCCCAGTGCAAGTTCTTGCTTGCGATGTCTGGTAGGCGAGACTTTAGAAAAATAAACTAACAACACAACTGCAAGAAAAAATACGAAGTAGATGAGGTAGGAGGAAACGCCTGTTTTATTTACTGTAAAGCAAAACATTATTGCCTTAAAGTCTGAACAAATTTTCTGTTCTCGACTACAAAAGACCGTTTAAAGCCTCGTTTACCACACTAGGTTTGCAAACGAAACCCAGATGTACCATGACATGTGATTTATTGTTACAACACACACTACATGGACCTTCTCATCGTCCCTCTTGCTTTACGCTGTAATTACATGTACACAGAACAAAAATCAGTGTCTTATAAACGGGTCGGTAATGTTAGGAAGTTACTGATTATGAGGGAGGGTGTCCGTATCCGATGGCCCTTTACACTCCAAGCGCAATCAGGGTAGAGTGTGATTTCTTTCTTAAGAAAGCAAATACCTCTCCACATACAGTTTCTAGTCTAAACTGCATCAGCAGTTGGTTCATGTGCCATTTTCACACATTCAACTTCTCTTTACAGTGAAGCACAACACTTGGAAATCAAGAAACATAATAAAACTCTACTGACCCATTTATCGGGTCATGACAAGCATTTTACCCTTCTCTCCAAGTTGTCTAGTGCCCAGAAACAGAGTAGCATTGTGGAACATCAAGGGAGTGTTAGAACTAAGAATGCATGACTGAGGCTGTTCTGGCAGTATGTGTGGTCACTGAGACTCCCTCTAATTGCCCAAGGGGATGGTAAACAGGATACTGCTGTTACCCCAGCACAACTCAGGATTATGATGCGGTGGGGTGAGTGGAGGGCAAAATAGAGAAGGTGGCATAAAACAGAAGGGGTTTTGAAGCCAGTGTTTTGAAGGCACAGAGAGATTGAGGTATGGGGCGTGCCTCTGGTAAAAGAGTGACATTGAAGTGAAATGGAATGTTCAGGGAGAGTGAGGATGGGAAGTGAAATTGAATTTGGCCTTTTGTGAGAGAACAGAGGAAAAGGGAGCATGTACCTTGTTTTGAGAGCAGTGGACGAACAGAATGCATGTGGCCAACCTAAGGTATGTGAGTGGATGCCAAGAGAGCATGCAGCCTAAAGTGGGAGAATGAGAGCAAGGGACACGTATGGAACGAACCTGTGGGGGTAAGATGTCTATTCAAAGGAATGGAACATTTACTGTGAAAGTGAAGGTGAAGTGAAAGTCTTTCTGGCGACCAAATCGAGGGTTTACAGAATAGAAGCTGCGGAGAAAATGTGGAGGATCAGAGAGCAAGGAAGAATAAGGTGAGAGGAAATAAAACAAGTTTGGCACCCACAGTCCATTTAATTTATTTGGACAGTAGGTGGGAGGAGTGGATCCCTTTACAGGACAAGCTGACTCCTGTAGCATTTGGCCCTTTACACAAGGAGATTTTGAAACAAATACAACAGGGGATAGCACCTTTTATTTTGGGTGGCTGTAATTCTGCACCTCAATATTGCTAGAAAAAGTGTGCTTGTAAACTGGTGTGATAACTACAAGTCACAGAGGTTTTCAGTACGCAGTGCACACATAATCAACAATTCAGATAAAACATCATACTGTTTAAATCACTAGCATCCTGTAGTAAAGCAACAATTATCATATATGCTTTAGTATATTGATTTTATTAAACCTAATACATTGATTTTATTGAAATTAACTTGAAAGACCAAGAACTAATGAAGTTAATAAAGTCAGTGCCAACTAACATTAGAAACAAAACAAACATCAGGCTCTACGTCATAATCTTTAGCATTTATGATGAGGACGGTCAATTCAATTTGTTCATTCTACACAATGTGTCTACTACTGTGTGTACAATAAATCACCACGAACGTTTCACCACATAATTAACCCGTTTTATTGACAAAGTTCGTGAATGTATTTTCCTGCACCTTATTTTTTGCAAGCCTGCCAGGTGTATGTGGATCTTCTGTACCAGAAGGAATGCTGCAATCCTTGCTCCTAGAACACTGATTTCAAATGGTGCTAGATACAAGGATGGTAAAATCTAAGCCACCATGTGAAACCAGTTTCTAGGGGAAGACATGCTGTTGTATAATCTTCGCCGTTAGACACATCATCTTAGCATTCTCTGCAAATTCGTTAATAACATGGATGTAATAATAATTGGTCATATACTGCAAATTGCATTTGTCACTATTTTTATGGTTATGAACTCCAGAACTGTTCAAATCACATATACATTACAGAAATTAGTAAAGTCGGTGTTTGATGCAGTTCATCTTCTGTACATAAATACACCTTTATTTTAGAAAACATGGCAGTAATTATGCACTCACTTTAGAGAAGGAGGTATTGATTGTGCAATACGACACACACATGGTCAAATTGCTCACGAAAATACAAGACTGTCACTGATAACCATTCCTTGTGTCAAACTGCTAATCGTTCACCTGAAAGACAAAAACAGTAAAGTAACTCAGATAAGGGTTGCTATTAATCAAGAAAACTTGTTGCAAGTATGAACATTAGCTGTCTTATCTCACTACTTTTAAGATTTCAACAAAAACGTACTTCTAGCTAAATTGGATCAATAAATAAACATGCTGCATTTGGAACACAATACAGTTTTGGCAAGATGCACATTTAACTCCTCATTGTGTACCTGCCAAATAGGACGAAAGAGTTAAGGATTTAAATATCCCCAAAGACCAGACGAAAGGAAATAAATGTTATAGTGTACGATTCAAAGATGTTCTAAAAGGGTTCAACAAATAATTGCTCTGATGTCATGGTAGTGTTCACTATTCAAACCAATTCAAACATTGTTATCGTTTTAGGATCAGACGTCTTGAGCCATAAAGTGCCTCAAACAAGAAACTTACATAATGAATATGCATAGCGCTATTCTACAGGGCTTCTCAGTGTTGACATAGGATGTTGTCATGGGCCGTATGATGTAAACACTGAATAAGAACGAAAATGATGGGGAAGACGGGATGTACACAATTATAAAAAGGCAATGTAAATACAATAATGTGAAACACTCTCAGGCGCCGAGTAAGAGTGTAGCGTATAAGGTAGGGTTTTCCCAACGCCCTCACATTTCCCATATAAATTTCACCAGGCTACATCTGGCGAAATCTGTACGAGGAAGGTTGCTGGGGTGCGGCCTTTTCCTCGAAACTCTTAAATTCTCATCTGTGTGCAAACTTTAATTGGCGAGATTAGGGTGAAATTCAGATCATTGCGCAATGAGACCGTTAGCAGAGAAACACTGTGATTGTCCTACTTATCAGGTTTTCTCGGTCATTTGGAGACAGGTTTCAAAGTGCCAGCTGGTGATTCATGTGCCTCATACATAAACAAGTACTTGGAAATATCTGCGTGAGACATCTTTACAATGTGTTGGCGAACGACCTGTACGGGTGGCAGTAAAAAGCCAACTATTTGCAATGGAATAAGTCTCGCATTTGCTTGAGTTAGAGCTAGTGACATTGTAAATTCATAAATGGACTTTTCTTGCCACATAAATTAGTCAACCCTGCCTCACAATTTTGTTTTTTCCTGCCACATAGTTCCATTGGCACTGCATATAACTAAAGCACTTCCATTTACCTTCTTCCTCTACAGGGAGTGCAGAATTATTAGGTAAATTAGTATTTTGACCACATCATCCTCTTTATGCATGTTGTCTTACTCCAAGCTGTATAGGCTCGAAAGCCTACTACCAATTAAGCATATTAGGTGATGTGCATCTCTGTAATGAGAAGGGGTGTGGTCTAATGACATCAACACCCTATATCAGGTGTGCATAATTATTAGGCAACTTCCTTTCCTTTGGCAAAATGGGTCAAAAGAAGGACTTGACAGGCTCAGAAAAGTCAAAAATAGTGAGATATCTTGCAGAGGGATGCAGCACTCTTAAAATTGCAAAGCTTCTGAAGCGTGATCATCGAACAATCAAGCGTTTCATTCAAAATAGTCAACAGGGTCGCAAGAAGCGTGTGGAAAAACCAAGGCGCAAATTAACTGCCCATGAACTGAGAAAAGTCAAGCGTGCAGCTGCCACGATGCCACTTGCCACCAGTTTGGCCATATTTCAGAGCTGCAACATCACTGGAGTGCCCAAAAGCACAAGGTGTGCAATACTCAGAGACATGGCCAAGGTAAGAAAGGCTGAAAGACGACCACCACTGAACAAGACACACAAGCTGAAACGTCAAGACTGGGCCAAGAAATATCTCAAGACTGATTTTCCTAAGGTTTTATGGACTGATGAAATGAGAGTGAGTCTTGATGGGCCAGATGGATGGGCCCGTGGCTGGATTGGTAAAGGGCAGAGAGCTCCAGTCCGACTCAGACGCCAGCAAGGTGGAGGTGGAGTACTGGTTTGGGCTGGTATCATCAAAGATGAGCTTGTGGGGCCTTTTCGGGTTGAGGATGGAGTCAAGCTCAACTACCAGTCCTACTGCCAGTTCCTGGAAGACACCTTCTTCAAGCAGTGGTACAGGAAGAAGTCTGCATCCTTCAAGAAAAACATGATTTTCATGAAGGACAATGCTCCATCACACGCGTCCAAGTACTCCACAGCGTGGCTGGCAAGAAAGGGTATAAAAGAAGGAAATCTAATGACATGGCCTCCTTGTTCACCTGATCTGAACCCCATTGAGAACCTGTGGTCCATCATCAAATGTGAGATTTACAAGGAGGGAAAACAGTACACCTCTCTGAACAGTGTCTGAGAGGCTGTGGTTGCTGCTGCACGCAATGTTGATGGTGAACAGATCAAAACACTGACAGAATCCATGGATGGCAGGCTTTTGAGTGTCCTTGCAAAGAAAGGTGGCTATATTGGTCACTGATTTGTTTTTGTTTTGTTTTTGAATGTCAGAAATGTATATTTGTGAATGTTGAGATGTTATATTGGTTTCACTGGTAATAATAAATAATTGAAATGGGTATATATTTTTTTTTGTTAAGTTGCCTAATAATTATGCACAGTAATAGTCACCTGCACACACAGATATCCCCCTAACATAGCTAAAACTAAAAACAAACTAAAAACTACTTCCAAAAATTTCAGCTTTGATATTAATGAGTTTTTTGGGTTCATTGAGAACATGGTTGTTGTTCAATAATAAAATTAATCCTCAAAAATACAACTTGCCTAATAATTCTGCACTCCCTGTAGTTGCAGCCAAAAAGGAACATGTTGCCATTTAGCATCCTAATTTGAATCTGCCATGCTAATTTCAACAGAATATCACAATCACTACCCCACCATCAGAGTTGCTGGCTGGCTAACACAATTCCCCCCCACAAAAAAACAACACAAGACAGCCATGGAGGAGTAATGAGAGAAATAAACTAGAACGGTCATCCAAACATATCAAGAGTGTTAAAACAGTCATAGTGTAATAACGATGTTGAGTTGGCCTGAATAATGGTCATAACTGCAATAAGGAGAGATTAATAAAACATATCATGTAAACCCAATAAAAACCTTTTATCAGAGATAAACTTTTGGCATTAGACTGTAATGCTCAGAATAGCCCCTAGAGGACACCACAATGAAAATACAATTTGTTAGAAACATGGTCATGCAACCATGTAGTAACCGCCCCTAGAGGACATAACCACATGAAAAGAAAATGTCAGAAATGAATGCACTGTGACCATATATTTAGCCCCAGAGGGCAAATCACATTACACGTTGTTAGGGCTAGCAAGCCTACTACAATGGAATTACAAACAAAGCCTTTAAAACACAAACTACTCCCAGCTATAAAACAAAAGTTACAACCATGAGAGGGGTTATTATTTTGGGGTCCTCACTAACATAGTGTGGGGACCCAAAGATTATGTAGACAGAAAGAGCACATTGTGGTGAATGTTTTGAAGGTGGGTCCATTGTTCTAGAACCACCACAGGCTGAGTTGTGCGCAAAAATGTTTTGTAAAAGTAATGCGCTGCAAAGCATTATAGGGCAAGTTTTTGTGCCGCAAATATTGTACTATGTTAATATGTTTAATGTACAGCTTACAACAGCCCCTAGAGGACACCACAATGAAAATAGCATTTGTAAGAAACATAGTCATGTAACCATATAGTTAGCCCCTAGAGGGCATAACCACACAAAAAGAAAATGTCAGAAAGTACTGCAGGGTAGCCATATATTTAGCCCCTAGAGGACATAGGCCCTCATTCCAACCCTGGCAGTCTCCGCCAGGGCGGAGGGCAGCGGAAGCACCGCCAACAGGCTGGCGGTGCTTCCTGGGCTATTCTGACCGCGGCGGTAAAGCCGCAGTCAGAAAAGGGGAACCGGCGGTTTCCCGCCGGTTTTCCCCTGGCCCAGGGAATCCTCCATGGCGGCGCTGCTTGCAGAGCCGCCATGGGGATTCCGACCCCCTTCCCGCCAGCCTGTTTCTGGCGGTTTTCACCGCCAGAACCAGGATGGCAGGAACGGGTGTCGTGGGGCCCCTGGGGGCCCCTGCACTGCCCATGCCACTGGCATGGGCAGTGCAGGGGCCCCCTAACAGGGCCCCATACAGATTTTCACTGTCTGCTTTGCAGACAGTGAAAATCGCGACAGGTGCCACTGCACCCGTCGCACCCCTGCAACTCCGCCGGCTCCATTCGGAGCCGGCTTCCTCGTTGCAGGGGCTTTCCCGCTGGGCGGGCTTTTGGCGGTCGCCCGCCGGCCCAGCAGGAAAGTTGGAATGGCCGCTGCGGTCTTTTGACCGCGGGGCGGTCATTCGGCGGTAACCGCATGGTCAGAATGACCGCCATAGTGCCTTACACATTTTCTGAGCTAACAGGCCTACTGTAATGATATTACAAACAAGGCCCTTAAAACACAAACTACTCCTAGCTGTAAAACAAATGTTCCAGACATGAGAGAGCTTACACAGGCACTGAATGGTGGGAGGGGTTATTATTTTGGGGTCTCCACTAACGTAGATGATGAAGACAGAAGAAGCATGTTATTGTGAAAGTTTTGGTGGTGGTCTCATTGTCTGAGGACTACCACAGGCTGAGTTATGAGCAAAAATGTTTTCTAAAAGTAATGGCCTGGAAAGCATTATGGGGTGAGTTTCCCGAGCGCAGTGAATATTGTAGTATCGCCTCTCGCACAGTTTCTGGAGCGCGGCTTTGAGTATTTCTGTGTTTTTTATGTAAAGCATTTATCAATTATGAGTGTTTTTGTGAAACATATGGAGCGTGAAGGGAAGAGCCAAAATAAATTACTCTGATTAAGTAACAGTGTGAACAATCTGACGTGCATTAATATCGCAATGGAGTTTGCTCTGTTCTGCACTGTGAGCACCGTGCCCGCCATGGGGCACGAATGGGAGAAACAACAGAGAAAATAAAATAGTTCGCCCTCGCTGATGTATAATGGCAATCGTGCAATTATCCATGTAACAGGGTCAGTTTGCAAGGGTGCAACAAAACTGCCCCAAGGCGGGACAAACGTAAAGTGTAAATGTAAACCAAGGGATTTTTGAAACGCACGAACGAGTTAAAGTGGTTGCCATGGTTAAAAGCCCACAGAATACTTACAACAGGTCAAAAAGAGTTTGCGGCTTGACCTAAAAACGTAGAGCAGAAATAAACAGTTTTCTACATATTAAGGATTTTCCATGAACTGTGAGCCTTTTTGTACATTTCAATATTCAGAAAATGTTTACATTAAAATTAGTTTAAATGTCAGGAGGTCTAATATCTAACAGAGATGGCTCTCTGTCTATCACCTAGAGCTTTTTTAGTTATTACTTCAAACCACCTTAGCAATCCAGGGTGCAATGCTTGTGACTGAAGGTAGGCAAACCCAAAGAATGTGAGCTCTCTTCACTGTGGATACATGACAGGATTATAGGAGACACAGACTATAACGGTACCACATCAGGGCAAAAGGCCCAAAAAAGAATAGAAAAGCTCTATGTTTGCAACTTACTAGTGAGGAGTAAACAAAATGCCCAGGATGCGAAACATAAAACGACATGTGAAACGTGTTTACCAGCGCTTCCAAATATACAGCAAAGGAAAGAATGTATAAACTGAAGAATGACACAACAGAGTACTAGAACTACCCAACCAGTGGCAAAAAGAAAAAAAGAAAAGGAAACAGCTACAGATCTTACCTTGGTAAGAGAAGGAGATTCATTTTTTTAACTCACTGTATTTACACAATATTTAGTTCATCCTAGTGAGGAGGAGAAGGAAGGAGAACCATCAAATATGGAGAAAATGTTACTTACCCAGTAGACATCTGTTTGTGGCATGTAGTGCTGTAGATTCACATGCTTTGCATACGTCTACCATCTAGTGTTAGGCTCAGAGTGTTACAAGTTATTTTTCTTCGAAGGTTTACGAGTCACGGGATTGAGTGACTTCTCCTGTCGGTGATAATGCGCATGGGCATTGAGTTCTTTGTTAAATTGTTTTTCCCGCAGGAGGGTGACGTAAAGAGTGTATAAATGTTAAGAAATGAGATGTCCATGCAATGTATATACATATTTACAATATATATGACTACAACGGCCACAGAAGTCCGGGGAGGAGGGAGGGCACATGTGAATCTACAGCACTACATGCCACGAACAGACATCTACTGTGTAAGTATCTGTAGGAAAGTAGCCCCTTTCTAGTATGGTTACCCCCACTTTCTGGCCTGTTCGTCACTGTGTTCACTGGGATACTGCTAACCAGGGCCACAGTGATTATGCACTCTCTTTTAAACTTGGATGCTGGAACCTTTTTCACCCCACATTTGGCATACTGGTGCCCTTATGTAAGTCCCGAGTATATGGTACCTAGATACCCAGGACATTGGGTTAACAGGGGATCTCTATGGGCTGCAGCATGTACCATGCCACTCATAGGGAGCCAATGCAAAGTGTTCTGCAGGCCTGTCATTGCAGCCTGCGTGAAAGGGTTCATGCACTCTTTCACCACCAGGTCACCATAAATCATCCCTATGGCAGGCCCTCCTAGCCCAGAGAGCAGGGTGCAAGTACCTGTGTGTGTGAGGGCACCCCGCACTATCAAAGGTGCCCACACAAACTCCAGTTCCATTCTCCTGGACTTCATGAGTGCGGGGACGTCATTTTATGCATGTTCTGGACATAGGTCGTGACCTATGTCCAGCTACAAAATGAAAACTCCGAACCTAGGCATGTTTGGTATCAAACATGTAGGAATCATACCCCAATACTGTTGCAAGTACTAGCAGTATGATTCTATACACTCTGGGGGCTCCATAGAGGACCCCCAGCGTTGCTATCACCAGTCTTACAGGGTTTTCCGGGCAGCCCAAGCTGCTGAACTGATCAAGCCCAGGAAGGCAGAATAAAGGGTTTCCTTTGGGAAAGTGAGGTAACACCTTCTCCCTTTGGAAATAGGTGTAACTGGCTTGGGAGGGGTAGCCTCGCCAAGCCACTGGTATGCTTTGAAGGGCACATTTGGTGCCCTCTGTGCATAAACCAATCCACACCAGTTCAGGGACCGCCAGTCCCAGCTCTGGTGCGAACCTGGACAATGGAAAGGGGAGTGACCACTCCCCTGCCCATCACCACCCTAGGGGTGGTGCACAGAGCACCTCCAGAGGGTCACATGTTTCAGCCATCTTGTTTCCAAGGTTGGCAGGGAACTGTGGGAGCATCTGAGTGGTCAGGCAGGTAACGTCAGAGCCCCCTCCTGATAGGTGCTTACCCGGTTAGGTGACCAATTCCCCTTTCAGGGCTATTTAGTGTCTATCCCTTGGGTGGGTCCTCAGATTCGACATGCAAGACTCCAGCAGGAATCCTCTGCAAAGCTTACTTTCCTCTTCTAGCCACTGGAACCGCAAATGGACTTCACAGGAACCTACAATCTACAATCTACAGCTGCAGCAATGGCTCTGTTCTGCAACATTGTTTCTCAGGCTCCTTCCAACAACCGCAACATTTCCCCGGCTGTGCATCCTCCGAGGGAGGCAAGTCTTCAGTCTGCACCAAGAAGCAAGAATGAATCTCCCTAGGAGTCAAAGAGTCATCCCCCGCATCCCCAGGCACTTGCTGCAACGACGACCGGCTGCGTGGATCTCTACTCATCTTGAGCTGCGTGTTTCCTGCATTACAGGTGGTAGTCCGGAGTAGTCCTCTTGGTCCTCTCTGCCAGCTGTCCAACTTTGGTGGAGGTAAGCCCTTCCACGCAGGACAGTACTGCCGTGCACAGTGTCTCTTGCAGCTGCCAAGGCTTGTTTGCATCTCCTCCAAGGGATTTTCAGATGACGTATAGCTCCAGTCCATAGCACTCCTTCCTGTGACGCACAGCCCTCTGCGTGGTTTTCCTGTTGCGTGGGATCTCTTACTATAGTGCTGCGTGGGCTCGTTCTACGACTTCTGTGTGCCCGTCCTGTGGGTGTTGCTGCCTCTGCTCCTGTGGACTCTCTGCGACACCGAGGGTCCCCTGTTACTCCCCCTCCTGGGTTGAGTCTTCCTGGGCCTTGCTGGTCCCGGGCAGCACCACTTTTCCACGAACTGCAAGTTTGCCTTTGCCAAGGCTTGTTGGTGGAATTCCTGCACCAACATCCGTCTACCTGTCTGCTATCTTCACTCCAGCATGGGACATCTTCTGCATCTATCAGGAACTCTTTTCTGGCTCCAGGGCTGCAGTGCTGACCTGTTCTTCATCACCCTCGACCAACTTCTGCAAGTACAGCTGGGTGGGTAGTAGCTCCTACTCCTCCTGGACTCCACTGTGACTCTCGGACTTGGACCCCTCTCTCCACAGGTCTTCTTTTTCAGGAATCCACCGCTGGTTTCTTGCAGTCTTGTCTGGGTGTCTTCTTTTCTTCTTTTTCCTCCTTTTTGTGTGGTTTGGGGACATTCCAGTGATTTATTCCTGCTTTCCTGGTCGCTGGGGTGGGGAGGGGGGTACTGTATTACTTACCTCTGTGTTTTTCTAGTACTCTTAGCTCCCCTCCACACATTCCACTTTCCGAGGTGGGTGTCCTGTGTTCGCATTCCATTTTTTTAGTCTATGGTTGGTGCTCCCCCTATTGGTTATTGCTATTTGCACTGTTTTCTAACCTTTTTTTGTGCCTATTTCTGATTGCTAGTGTAAATATTTAGTGTATTACTTACCTTCTATTGGAGGGCTACCCTTCTAGTATTTTGTGGTACTATGTTCCAAAAATAAAGTACCTTTTTTTTGTACATCTGAGTGTTTTCTTTCATGTGTGTAAGTGCTGTGTGTCTACAGTGGTATTGCATGAGCTTTGCATGTCTCCTAGATATGCCTTGGCTGCTCATCCGCAGCTACCTCTAAAGAACCTGGCTCCTAGACACTGCCTGCACTTCACTATGGGGGGATACCTGGACCTGGTATAAAGTGTAAGTACGTTGGGTACCCACCACACACCAGGCCAGCTTCCTAAAGTAACATTTCTCTTTCAACTGCATGTGTAGCTGTAGATCCACATGCTTTGCATAGACTGCAAAGCAGTCCCCTCCCTAAAATAAGCAGTGGCTAGCTTGCAGGAGTTGGACATTTGCATGTTGGCGAGATAATACATCCACACAGTAGTGTTTAGTAAATGTGTGTGGTGTAGACCATGAGTCAGCTTTAAATATGTCTGCCATTGGTATATTTCCCAAGAATGCCATTGAAGCTCCTTTCTTTCTAGTGGAGTGTGCTTTTGAGGTTACTGGTAACCGTCTTTTAGCTTTAAGATAGCAAGTTTGATACACTTTACTATCCATCTGGCAAATCCATTTTTTCAAATAGGATTACCTTTGAGTGTTTCTAAAAATGCCACAAAGAGTTGTTTGGAGTTTCCGAAATGTTTTGTTCTATCTATATAGTACATGAGGGCTCTTTTAACATCAAGTGTGTGAAGAGCTCTTTCAGCCACTGAATCTGGCTGAGGAAAGAAGACTGGCAATTCTACTGACTGATTGATATGAAAATGCGAAACTACCTTTGGTAGGAATTTTGGATTTGTTCTAAGAACTAATTTGTCTTTATGGATTTGAAAGAAAGGTTCTTGTAAAATGAATGCTTAGATTTCACTAACTCTTCTCAAAGAAGTAATTGCTACTAAAAAATTAACTTTCTCTGGAATACATGGGTTCAAGTGGTGGCCCCATAAGTCTTGTGAGTACAATATTAATATTCCATACAGAGGCTGGAGGAAAGCTTGGTGGAATAATTCTTGTAAGACCTTCCATAAAAGCCTTTATGAAAGGAATCCTGAACAGGGAAGTATGTTGTTTATTTTGGAGGTAAGCAGCTATAGATGTTAAATGGATTCTAATAGAGAATTATGCCAAATTTGCTTTTTGTAAGTGTAACAAACAACAAACAATATCCTGTAGTGAACCTTTAAGTGGATCAATATGTTTTGGGTTGACAATAGTAGACAAAACGGTTCCATTTAGCTGCATAACACTGTCTAGTTGGGGGTTTGCTTGCTTCCATTTGGAATATCCATACATTCAGATGGAATTTGTAAATAGCCAAACTCTATGACTTTAGGAGCCAAATCGCTAGTTTGAGTAAGCTGGGATTTGGATGTCTGATTTGGCCTCTCCTTTGAGTTAACAAATCTGGTCTGTTTGGTAGCTTTTGATGTGGTCCAATAGTGTTCTGTACCACGATGACGGGCCCATGTGGGAGATATGAGTATCATGGTGACTGAGGTTTGTTTAATCTTTTTTTATCAGAAATGGAATTAGTGGGAGAGGTAGAAAAGCGTAAGCAAATATCCTTGATCAATTCATCCAGAGCATTGCCCTTGGATTGAGGGTGTGGGTACCTGGATGTGAAGCTTTGGCATTTTGCGTTTTCTTTTGTAGCGAAAAGGTCTGTGTCTGGGGTTACCTACATTTAGAAGTATTGCTGTTTCACTTGTGGATGAATTTCCCATTCGTGGACTTGTTGCTGTGTCCTGCTTAAGAGATCCGCTAGTTGATTGTGTATCCCTGGAAGATACTCTGCCAGTAATTAAATCGGTTTGTGAATTGCCATGTCCAAATTGTGCTAAAAGGGACAATTGTGATGAGTGTGACACCCTCCCCTCTGGTTTTGCAGATAATACATTGTGGTCATATTATCTGTCCTTATTAACATTATCTTGTGTGTGATTTGTGTCTGAAAAGCTTTGAGTGCTAGGAATACTGCTAGTAATTTCAAGTCGTTTATTTAAGTCTGTTGAATTGAGTCCCATTCCCCCTGTATAGTGAGGTTGTTGAGATGTGCTCCCCAACCTATCATTGATGCATCTGCTGTGATTGTGGTCTGAGGCACAGGGTCCTGAAAGGGCCGCCCCTTTGATAGGTTGGAGTAATTCCACCATTGCAGAGAGCGGTGTGTTTGGTGGTCAAACAACACTAGATACTGAATTTGACCCTGTGCCTGAGACCATTCTTAAGAAAGACACTGCCTTAGTGGTCGTATGTGCAGTCTCGCACTGGGTACTATTACTATGCATGAAGCCATCATTCCCAATAGTTTCATCAACAACTTTACTGTATAATTGGTGTTGAATTGTACTTGAGATAAGAGATTGTGAAATGCTTGAATTCTCACTGAGTTTGGGCATTCTAATTCTGATTGAGTGTTCAGAATTGCTCTCAGATACACTTGTATCTGTGATGGCTGCAGGTGAGATGTGTGGTAATTGATACTGAATCCTAGATTTTGTAGGATGTCTATAGCATATTGAATATGTTGTTGACTGGCCTCTATAAGCCAGTCGTACAGATATGGGAATCATGTATGTGTTGTCTTCTGAGGAATTCTGCAACCACCGCTAAGCATTTGGAAAACACCCTTGTTGCTATTGTTACCCCGAATGGTAGCACCTTGAATTGGTAGTGCTTTCCTGCTATAACAAATCTTAGATACTTTAGATGTGCTGGATGTATTGGAATGTCGAAATAAGCATCCTTGAGGTCTAACGGTGACATGTAATCCTGTTTTTGAAGTAGGAAAATTATGTCTTGTAGAGTGAACACATGAAATTGTTCTGAAAGGATGTATAGATTGAGGGGTCTGAGATCTAAAATTGGTCTCAGAGTACCATCTTTCTTTGGTATGAGGAAGTATAGTGAATACATTCCAGATCACTGTTGGGATATAGGAACTATCTCTATGGCTCAGTGGAATAGTAGTGATTGTACCTCCTGTTTCAATAAGGTGAGATGTTCCTGAGTAAGTCTGTGTGAACAATGGGGAATGTTTGGTGGAGCAGAGATGAGTTCTAGACAATAGCTATGTTGGATAATTTACAGAACCCATTGATGTGTGGTGTTGCTGTGCCACTGTGTGTAAAACTTTAACAGTCTTCCTCCCACAGGAGGTGTATGCTCTGTGGGGATTTGTAAGAAGTCACTGTTTTGATGAGGTAGGGGAGCCTATGGGATTGGCTGATTTACCTCCTCCTCGATAATTAGATCATTTGTAAGAGCCTCTGAATGAACCTCTGTTATAGAAGTGTGACCCTTGTTTTTGTTGTGAAGTGGATGGTTCTGTGGTTTATGGTTTGAAATCACCCCTAAATTGTGGATCGAGGAAAGTGCCCCTCGTGGGTGTGGTGTATAATACACCTATGGCTTTAGCTGTCTCTAAGCCCTTTTCAAGCTTTTCTATTGTGGGAATCAACCTCTGGCACAAATACATTTTCTTTATCGAAGGGCGTGTTTAATACCGCTTGCTGTATCTCTGGCTTAAGTCCTGAAGCTGTTAGCCATGTATGTCCCCTAATGATTATGCTTGTGTTGACTCCACTTGCTGCTGTACCAGCTGCATCTGTAGCACATCTAATTGCGGTTAGAAATAGCCTGTCCTTCTGCTACTATTTGTTGACCTCTTTGTTGATGTTCCGGTGGAAGATATTGTAACAAATCTTCCATCTGATCCCAATGAGCCCTGTCATACCTTGCTAGGAGTGCTTGGGAGTTAGCAGTCCTCCAATGGTTAGCCGCTTGAGTAGCAACTCTTTTACCTGCTGCATCCAACTTTCAACTTTCTTTATCTGAAGGAGGAGCATCTCCTGTAGACTGGCTATTGGCTTGTTTTCTGGCTGCACTAACCAATATAGAATCAGGTGGTAATTGTGCCCTAATAAATACTGGATTAGAGAGTGCAGGTTTGTATTTTTTATCAACCCTGGGTGTCATGATT